>NC_068346.1:28153557-28279164 GCF_014633365.1 Diospyros lotus | reverse complement strand
GTTGAGGCGAAGGCACGTGGCCCGCACGCACTAGCCAGAAAGAAATAAAAAAGAAAAGAAATAAAAGAAAAAGAAAAATAAAAGCAATAAAATTTTGCAAAAAATTTATTTAAATCTGGAATTCTGTTATTGCCATGTTTCATGAAAAGTTTTTTGAAAAATGCTAAATTTATTAATTATTTAAGTAGATTTTTCTATTATGGAAATAAAGAAAAATAAGATTTCAATTCAGAAAAATTCCAAGGAAATTTCAGAATGTTAGAAGTATTATTTAAGAAATATTAGTGAAAATAAATTGAATAAAATGAAAGATTAGATAATTATTATGTAATAATTATATTTTTAGCTATTAGGAAATAAGGGGAAAATAGGAATTTAAGTTGGAAAATTCCATGAAAATTCCAGAATGATAGAAATATTATATGAGGGATATTAGTGAAGATAAATTAGATTTTATGAAATACTAGATAATTTTTATGCAATTCTTGAAGAAATAAATTTAGAAATAAAGAGAAATTTATGAAAAATAGTAAAATGATATACTAAAAAATAAGTTTAATGTCTAGGAGTCTTTCAGGGCGAGAAGCAGTTGCTCGACACGATTCTCGAGACTGACACGTCTTTCGAGGCAACTAAATTGTAAGTGTACCATTTCAAACTTAGTACGGTTATAAATGTTTACCTTTGAATGCCTACATCATATTGACATGTTATGATATGTACCCCACACGTAGACTGCATCCATGACATGATTATGAAATGCATAAATACACGTCGATGCCATTGATCACTCGCATATCAGGCTGTAGGGAGTACGAACTGGCACTGCTGCCTTACCAAGGGTGCACCCATACACCCCGATTTCGATAGAGGTGGCCGCTAAAATGGTAGGTAGCCTGAGGGTGTAGTTGACACCTACGAGGTAAGACATTGCATACACACATGACATAGTATTATGTACCCTTACTTAGATGATTCATCATCTAACTTGGGTTCGCCCCTGGAACATTCAACGTTCCAGTCGAGACTTGCAGTGATGACACCGAGACTAGAGATATGTAGTGACTCGAGACGAGGGAATGTGCCATGTTATGTTCAAGAATTATGTACAATTGTTTTAATTTCAGAAGCTTATGTAATAAACTTGTAATAAATATTATGTTCAGTTATTCATGTATGTATTGCCATGAGCAGGTTCGATTCAGCTTCCGCTTTGTATTTTCTAGTGTAAACATCTCGTCTGGCACTAGATAAGGTCTTAGGGAATTTCGGAGATAATGTAAAAAAAAAATATATATATATATATACCAAATTTCCTAAGGTATAACACGCCCTGAAGAGGTGGGCTGCTACAGTTGGTATCAGAGCCCAAACCAAGTAGAATACCTAGGAAGGAAAACTTAGATTAAGTCTAACAGGATGAGAGTACCAACATGAGGACAGTTAGGGGTACTAACGAAAGTTGTGGTGACAGGATGGCTGGAAATTTTTCAGAGCAGATCTTAGTCGACCATTGGGCACACCGTCTGGAGAACCGGGTCCCACATCCAAACGAGGGTATCATGGAGCACTTAGTCCGGATGGAAGAAATCCTTGATGATGTACCTCCAAGTTATCGATTTTGGCCTGACCTGGTTCAGCTTCAGATTAACATGATGGTCGGCATTTTGGAGGGAGACCTGCAAGATTTCGCGGATTGGGTGCGGCAGGGGGAGCAGTTCCCTGAATTTCAACTTTATTGCTCACGGATTCATGAGCTTTTGGTAGAGTTATACGAACCGGTACTAGCAGATGAGCCCGACAATGAGATGGAAGACCCACTCGAAGAGGAAGAAGAAGAAGGTATGGAAAACCAGATTAAACCAGGAGAAGTAGAAGAGATGGCAGATCCAATTGAAGCAGAAGAAGACGACATACCCATATTTTGGGCTGAGGATGACCTTCTCGAGTTTGAGGACACCGATTCTGAAGACGAGGAAGAGACAGAAGTGATGATGAACGACCCCGAGGCACCCCCATACAAATTTGAGGATGAGAAGAATAGTTGGATTTGGAGGTCATCGGGACCGAAGTAGATTTAATGGGAAATATTCTAACTATCTACGTGATTTGTAGACTGTCTAAGATCTATGTGACTTATGTAGTACCTATGACGTTTTGCAATCGAATGTGTAATATCTATAGAATTAATGAAGGATCTACCTTATCGGATGGCAAGACCCTGTTATCTAATCCGGGATGTTACTTTCTTTTCAGATGGTGAATACCCAAAGGAGATTAGCAGTAGGGCCTGGAACGCCCAACCAGCAAGGAAACACAAGTGAACATCTGGAAGGCAACTCCAGCCAGGAGGCCGGGAGTAGTCGACTAGATCAAATGGAGTGAATTCTGGGGAGTATGGTGGGATTCATACAAGAAACTAACTCCCGAGACAACCATGCGGTCAACATGCTCCATCCTTATTGTAATACCCGAAAATGATTTGAGGTCATAAATAATATTTAATGAAGGGCATAAATGAAATTTTTGGAAAAATGAGGCTATAAGGTACACTATCGCAGCTTTGGATGATCGAATTAGTCGGAGGGAGTACCCCGGACCCTAGACGATTAAGCAAAATGGTATAGTATCAATGAGTGATTTAAATTATGATTTTCAGTGATGAAAGAAATTAAATCGGGAATAATTTTCAATACAGCTGTCGACCGGGCTGAGAAAATTGAATCGACGTAGGAGATGTCCAAAAGGTCAACGGAGTGCGTCAAGGACTAGTATTTAATGTGTAGAACAACCCTTAAGCAATTTCGGGTTAAATCAAATGGATTTAAGGTCAATTTGACCAACTGGGCCTAAGTGCAACTTTCTAAATTTGCCTGAGAGAGGTCAAAACGGTTATTTTTCAGGAGTTTCGAGGGTCAAATAAGATGTACTAAGCTTGTGGGACTTAGTGATATAGTTGGATTTATCAGGGGTGCTATGGAGGGGGCAAAAATGTCAATGGAAGATGTCAAGGGGTGAAAATGCAATTTATCAAAAATTACAATGTGAACGCACAAGGGAGAAAATGGCCGCCGCTTTCCACTGCACGTGGCCGCCATTTTAGGCGATGGGACGACCAAGGAATGGCTAGGGAAGGTGGTATACGGCGTGGGGATGAGCTGGGTGGTGTTCATTGGCCGGAATTGGTCAAGATTTGACTGGAATTGATGGTGGAAGTGATCGAAAATCTGGCCGAGATTTTTGAAGGTTTATCCTCATGATTTAGGGCTATTCGAGTGTGTTAAAGGCTAGATCTGGTGCCTAAGGGATAAGATCATCCAAGATTTGGTGATTTTAGGCCAAGAAAATGGGTATAAAAGGGGGATAAAGGCCGAGGATTTTGAAAGAAAATCATAGGAAATTGGGCGAGTTTTAGCTTGAATTGAGCAATGGGGTTAGAGGGTTTTTATTCTTTGTGTTAAGAGGAGCATTTCTGGAGATTTTGGAGGCGTTTGGAGTACAAATGGTGGCTGTTCGAGCTTGGCCGGAGCCTAGAGGCGGTCCGCCTCTGCCGGCTTGCAACTGGCCGTTTGGGCCACTTTCCGGTGGCCTTTCGGCTTGAAATCGATACCACTTGGATCGACTAAGCAAGGGCTTCAAGAGGGTACCATCAGATCTGGGATTGGAGCAGTCTCCGGAGTCAGAAATTTGGGGAAGATGACCTGCACGTGGCTACACGCGCCATCTTTCACGCGCAGCCACGCGCTGGGCACGTGAAGGCGCGTGGGTGGGGGCAATTTCGATATTTTTCTTCCAGTATTTTTATTTAATTATTTTAGAATTTATTGTGTTGAAATATTTTGGAAAATAGCTGAGAAGATAATTATTTTTGAATTATCGAGGTAAAAAAATGGAGAAAAATAGAGAAAAATATGGAAAATTAAGGAAAATGGATTTTAATGTTTCCTTAATGAAATATGGTGTTTTAGGAGTATTGTGGCTCGAGGTTGAGTATAAGTTCAAGTATTTGGGATTTGACATGCAAATCGAGGCAATGCACGAGGATCGAGGCGATCCGAATACGTTCGAGGTGAATAGTTTGACTCTAGTTTTACCTTATTTTGAATATGTCTTGGTGTGAATGTGGTAAGTTCAGGTGAACGAGTGACATGGTAGGGCACTCGAGACCAGAACTCGGGATGCTATGCTTATGCGGTTTATTCATGTATATATGGCATCATTTACATATTAATCATGTGGTATATTGCATCAGCTGTTTTTACTTTCAAAAGAGTCGGTGCATGGCGTGTGATTTTCATATCATTGGGGTATTGATTTTCGTGTCGTTATTGGGTCCATATGGGACGGGATGGGGTCTTCTTGAGAATGGGACAAGGTTAATCCTGGTGAACGAGTGACACGGTAGGACACTCGAGAGATTAAGTATGTCACGGCAAGGTCAACCCCAACGGTGTGTGGAATGGATTTTCCACGAGAGGTTGAGTATGTCAGGGAGATTTCTCAAGGTAGACATGTTTGTATGTGTCGTTTGTCTGTGTATGCCATGCTCGTATGTTTTTCATGCATTATGTAAACTGTTTCATGCCGTCACTTAGATGTTTTGTCATCTAACCTGGGTTATGCCCCTGGAACGTTCAATGTTCCAGTCAGGGACTATTGCGAGGACAAGGACATGGCCGGTTGAAGGTCAACGGTGCTTAGATTAATAGTCGTTGTAAACTGTGGGGTTTTGGTATGTATTCTAGCGTGTGTATATATAGTTGTACAATAACATTGTTATCATTTGGTTATCTGTAATACGTATTTGGTTATGGAAATTCTATGTAAGAATCACGATGTTTAATGTTAATGTATCCGTTGCGTTATGATATGTCTCGTTTAATTGTTAAGATCATTAATCCTATTAAGTTAAACGGGCAAGACTGGGCTTTCGGGATCTTGTGTGTGCATGTGAAGGTTGTTCATGAAGCACCACGCATGATGATGTTAAATAAAATAAAATAAAAAAAAATTCCCAAAAATACCCTTATAGTGACACGCCCGGCGAGGCGGGGTGTTACATTTATCATCGACAGAACCCTCCTATTTTCCAAGGGAAGCTTGGCGCGGACCCTAGCGAAGGGGAATTTTGGATTGAGCAAACAGAGAAGCTACTGGACCACCTGCACTGCAGAGAAGAAGAGAAGGTCAATTATGCCACCTTCATGCTGCAAGATGAAGCAGATAGGTGGTGGAAGGGAGTCAAGAGGGCAGTGACCCCTCGGGTCAGGGCGCCCTACATCACTTGGGAGCGATTCAAGGAACTCTTCAATGAGAAGTACTTTCCCTTAAATTTAAGAATGAAGAAAGAGAGAGAATTCATGGAGCTAAAGCAAATCGGGGACATGTCTATCGCCCAGTACGAGGACATTTTCAGCCGATTAATCAAGTACATGCCTATTTACGAAGAGGACGAAAGAGTCAAAGAGCAGAAGTTTTTGGGAGGACTGAGTCTGAAGCTTCAGATGGTATTAAGTAGTAAAAATACTCAGTCCACTCAGAAGTGGTGCTGCAAACTTTTACCACCGAGGCTAACCTAAGCCGAATCGAAGCTATCCAAGGAGAAAGTCAACAAAAGAGCAGTCATAAAACAGACAAGAAATTGGAACTCCAAAGGCCGAAGTTCAAGCCTAGCACTCCGTGCCAAAGATGCCAGAAGCAACACCATGGGAAGCCGTGCTGTTTTGGAACAAAAGGTTGTTACAACTGTGGAGAAATGGGACATCTCAACCAGAACTTCCCAAAGAGAGGGATCACTTGTTTCAACTGCCAGCAGACTTGTCATTTTGCAAAGGACTGTCCCAAACCACGGCTGATGAGTCAACCTCAAGGGACGACCGGGAATGCTAGAGTACAGCAGGGAAGAGTGTTTCATCTGACATGACAAGACGCAGCAAAAGACCCAGCCGTAATTGAAGGTACCATGCTCTTATCTGGTATCTCTATGCATGTTCTGATCGATTCAGGAGCAAGCCATTCATTCATTTCACATGCATTTGCTAAAGTATTAGGAGACAAACCAGAAAACTTGAATTGTCATATGATTGTCGCAACCCTAATGGGGAAGTCTCTAAAAACTTCATCAGGATACAAAAATAGGAAGATGCAAATAAGAGAAGTTGAGTTCCTGGTGGATCTAATCCTTCTGGAATTTCAAGATTTTGACGTGATCCTAGGAATGGACTTCCTAACCAACTACAGCGCGACATTGGACTGTAAAGCTAAAACAGTCTGTCTTAGGAGCAGAGACTTGAACATCAAGTTTCAAGGGCAAAGGAGGGCAAGTGATCGGAAATGGATCTCGGCTCTAAAGGCTGAGAAACTATTACGTCAAGGAGCACGAGGATACTTGTCTTGTGTCCAAGAGAAAGGCAAGGAGCCGTTAAAAGTCAAGGAGGTACGAATCGTTAGAGAATTCAGGGATGTGTTTCCCGACGAATTGCCTGGATTGCCACCCCAACGGGAGATCGAGTTTGCAATAGAAATCATGCCAGGGGCAGGTCCGGTTTCAATACCCCCGTATAAAATGGCCCCTGCAGAGTTAAGAGAACTAAAGACCCAATTACAAGAGTTGCTGGACAAGGGATTGATTAGGCCAAGTATGTCACCATGGGGAGCACCAATACTCTTTGTTAAGAAAAAGGATGGGAGCCTGAGGATGTGTATCGACTATCGACAGTTAAACAAGATAACGGTAAAGAATAAGTATCCACTTCCTAGAATCAATGAGTTGTTTGACCAGTTACAAGGAGCCAAAGTCTTCTCAAAAATCGACTTGAGATCGGGATATTACCAACTGAGGATCAAGGCAGAAGATGTACCAAGACAGCTTTTCGTTCTCGATACGGGCACTATGAATTTCTGGTGATGCCGTTCGGACTGACCAATGCCCCAGCAGCTTTTATGGATACTATGAATCGAGTCTTCAGACCATTCTTAGACAAATTTGTGATCGTGTTTATAGACGATATACTGATATACTCTCCATCGGAAGAAGAGCACGAATCACATTTAAGGGAAATATTACAAACATTACAGGAACATAAGTTGTATGCCAAATTCTCGAAATATGAGTTTTGGTTATACCAGGTGGCATTTTTAGGGCATGTTATATAGGCTGAAGGAATATCGGTCGACCCGGCCAAGATAGCAGCTGTGGCGAATTGGAAGCAACCTCGGTCGGTTACTGAAATTAAGAGCTTCTTTGGATTAGCTGGATATTATAGGAAGTTCGTGGAAGGGTTTTCTAAGATTGCAACGGCCCTCACCAAGTTAACTCAGAAGGGGGTGAAGTTCGACTGGAGTGAACGATGTGAAGAAAGTTTTCAGACACTTAAGGATAAGCTGACAACCGCTCCAGTACTAGCTATGCCAAATGGATCAGGAGGATTCATAGTTTACACTGACGCATCGAGAAACGGTTTAGGGTGTGTGCTGATGCAGCACGGTAGGGTCATCGCCTATGGATCTCGACAGCTCAAGAACCACGAGCGGAACTACCCGACTCACGATTTAGAGTTGGCTGCAGTGGTGTTTGCCCTAAAGATTTGGAGGCATTATTTGTATGGCGAGAAGTTCGAAATTTTTACAGATCACAAGAGTCTACAATACGTCTTCTCGCAAAAGGAATTAAACATGAGGCAACGGAGATAGATGGAGCTGTTAAAAGACTACGACAACACTATTCAACACTATTCAATACCATCCCGGTAAAGCTAATGTTGTAGCAGATGCCCTAAGCAGGAAAGAAACCACCAGTATGGCCGGAATGATGATGGCAGAGTGGAATTTAGTTGAAGCTTTTATCTTAATGACGGTAGGAGTAATTTCCCGAGGAAACTCTGCCTACGCAGCTAGTCTCACGCTGCAACCGGAATTAATGGATCAGATATGACAAGCCTACTCGGAAGAACCTCGAATAAAGATGTGGGTGGACGAACATGGGCGAGCAAAGAAACCAGAATTTGAGGTAAGAGAAAACATCCTTTGTTTTCAAGGTAGAATATATGTACCTCATGTGAGGGAATTGCGGCAAAAAATTTTGGGAGAAGCCCATCGATCCAGATACTCGATACACCTTGGCGCCACCAAGAAGTACCAAGATTTAAGGACTGTGTATTGGTGGCCAGGAATGAAGAAAAGCGTGGCAAGATACGTAAGTCAATGCGACATATGCCAGAGAATCAAGATCGAACATCAGAAGTCGGGTGGAACTTTGCAACCGTTAGAAATCCCGGAGTGGAAATGGGAACACATTACGATGGATTTCGTGACTGGGTTACCAAGAAGTCCTAAAGGAAATGATGCTATCTGGGTGATAGTAGACAGATTGTCTAAGTCTGTTCATTTCTTGGCCATGAAAGTAAGCCAACCGATCAGCAAACTAGCTCAACAGTATGTGAACGAGATCGTCAGGTTGCATGGAGTGCCTGTAAGCATTGTATCAGACCGCGACCCGAGGTTCACTTCTAGGTTTTGGGGAAGTCTACAAGAGAGTTTAGGTACTCAGTTTAGGCTAAGTACAGCTTACCATCCCCAGACTGATGGCCAATCAGAAAGAATCATTCAAACCCTAGAAGACATGCTGCGAGCTTGTGCTATTGATTTTCCTGGTAGCTAGGAGGAGCATTTGCCATTAGTAGATTCGCTTACAATAACAGCTACCACAGCAACATCGGAATGGCCCCCTATGAAGCCTTGTACGGGCGAAAATGTAGATCCCCGATATGTTGGACTGAGGTAGGTGAATGTCAAATTTTGGGACCAGAGATAGTTCAAGAAATGACAGAAAAGATAAAGATCATTCAAGAGAGAATTAAGGAAGCTCAGAATCGCCAGAAATCCTACGCAGATACAAGAAGAAGGAAATTAGAGTTTCAAGTAGGTGACAAAGTATACCTAAAGATATCTCCACTAAGAATGGTGACTAGAAGCAACAAGAAAAAGGGCAAGTTAAGCCCCCGATATATAGGACCATATGATATAGTGGAAAAAATTGGACCAGTCGCTTATCGACTTACCCTACCGGTGGCCCTGTCAAACCTCCACGACGTGTTACATATGTCGCAACTCCGTAAGCACGAGCCCGATCCCTCCCAAGTAATGCCAACTGAGGCTATCGAGATTCAAGAAAATCTTCCGTACGTGGAGAAACCAGTAAATATTTTGGATCATAGGGACCAAGTTCTAAGGAATAAGTCAATTCCCCTAGTGCAAGTTTTGTGGAGAAATCCGGTGAGTGAAAAGATAACTTGGGAGCAAGAGGAAGACATGAGGCTCAAATATCCATACCTGTTCGAAGCCCCTATAGTTAGAATGAGTGAATAATCAAATTTCGAGGATGAAATTTTTGTAAGGAGGGGAGAATGTAATACCCTAAGTCATTATAAATAAATAGTATATTTGGTTTAATTAAATTATGTTTATATGATATGTAATTTGGCTTAATTGAGGTAAGATAATACTAGAAATAATATAAGTATGTGACCCTAAAGAAGCTATAGAATTTTAAGATAAATAATTATTTTTATTTACTGGTTAAAAAGGATTTTTTCTTTTTTGTATGTGTATATATATATATATATAATTAGTATGTATATATGAATATAGCTCCTGTGTATATAATTTAGTATATATGTATGTACATATATACCTATACATGTATGTATATAATTTTGTATGTATATATGTAATATATGTATGTATATGTATATATATATATAAAAAAAAAATCCAGAAAATCCAGATTTTGCAGAGCAGCGCGCGGCCAAAGCATGGCTGCGCCTGCAATCGGTTCTCAGGGCAAGGGGGGGCATTAATGGCCGAGGTGACCGACGGAGTGGCTTCCTAGCCACATGGGTGTTTCAATGGGACGTCTCGCAGCGATATTTGGCTATAAATAGCCGAGGTCGCATGGAGCTTTACATCCGAAAGTTTTGAGGCAAAAATCGGTCGATTGAGTGAGTGTTTGAGAAATTTGAGAGCGGGGTCTTGGTCTTTGCTTCATGGGTAGCATTTCTGGTAACTTTGGTGGCCAACGGAGCTGTGAAGAGGGAGGAATCGAGCTCGCCGGAGTTTTAAAGCTTCGCCGGAGCCGAGGGGTATTTTGGTCAATTCAAGGTAAGTTCGATCTCTGTTTTTGTTGATTTTTGCTCCATCGTGTCCGTAATATCAAGATCTAGAGGATATGAGGAGAAAAGCCAAGCTTTGAGGTCGGATCGTCGACTGGCGGCGAAGAGAGCTGTCGGAGAAGACGACCCGAGGGGGAAGGGGGTCGGGCGCGTGGGCGCACGCGCCCGCGGTTGAGGCAAAGGCGCGTGGCCCGCACGCGCCCGCCAGAAAGAAATAAAAAAAGAAAAGAAATAAAAGAAAAATAAAAATAAAATTTTGCAAAAATTTTATTTAAATCTGGAATTTTGTTATTGCCATGTTTCATGAAAAGTTTTTGAAAAATGCTAAATTTATTAATTATTTAAGTAGATTTTTCTATTATGGAAATAAAGAAAAATAAGATTTCAATTCAGAAAAATTCCAAGGAAATTTTAAAATGTTAGAAGTATTATTTAAGAAATATTAGTGAAGAGAAATTGAATAAAATGAAAGATTAGATAATTATTATGTAATAATTATATTTTTAGCTATTAGGAAATAAGGGGAAAATAGGAATTTAAGTTGGAAAATTCCATGAAAATTCCAGAATGATAGAAATATTATATGAGGGATATTAGTGAAGATAAATTAGATTTTATGAAATACTAGATAATTTTTATGCAATTCTTGAAGAAATAAATTTAGAAATAAAGAGAAATTTATGAAAAATAGTAAAATGATATACTAAAAAATAAGTTTAATGTTTAGGAGTCTTTGAGGGCGAGAAGCAGTTGCTCGACACGATTCTCGAGATTGACACGTCTTTCAAGGCAACTAAATTGTAAGTGTATTGTTTCAAACTTAGTACAATTATAAATATTTACCTTTGAATGCCTACATCATATTGACATGCTATGATATGTACCCCACTCGTAGACTGCATCCATAACATGATTATGAAATGCATAAATACACGTCGATGCCATTGATCACTCGCATATGAGGCCGTAGGGAGTACGAACTGACATCGCTGCCTTACCAAGGGTGCACCCATACACCCCGGCTTCGATAGAGGTGGCCGCTAAAATGATAGGTAGCCTGAGGGTGCAGTTGACACCTACGAGGTAAGACATTGCATACACACATGACATAGTATTATATACCCTTACTTAGATGATTCATCATCTAACTTGGGTTCGCCCCTGGAACATTCAACGTTCCAGTCGGGACTTGCAGTGATGACACCGAAACTGGAGATATGTAGTGACTTGAGATGAGGGAATGTGCCATGTTATGTTAAAGAATTATGTACAATTGTTTTAATTTCAGAAGCTTATGTAATAAACTTGTAATAAATATTATGTCCAGTTATTCATGTATGTATTGCCATGAGCAGGTTCGATTCAGCTTCCGCTTTGTATTTTCTAGTGTAAACATCTCGTCTAGCACTAGATAAGGTATTAGGGAATTTCGGAGATAATGTAAAAAAAATATATATATATATATATATATATACCAAATTTCCTAAGGCATAACACGCCTTGAAAAGGTAGGTTGTTACATTGGGTCTTTTCATTTGAACTCATTTCATCTTCCAGCCTTAATCTCCTTTACTCTATTTGTCTAGCACAAAGATAGAGTAGTGGGATTTACCATCTTGCTGGAGTGTGGACTTGATAGGCCTCTCGTAATTTCGGGGGATAGTTTGCTCTAACCAAAGGTTGTTCAAGAACTGTTTGGGAGTAATGAGTTATTGCTACTGGGAGGATTTCAGCCTCTACATCAACCTTTAAGAGTTGAAAGATATTCCTATTAAATCCCTTTATGGCATGATTTAGTTTCTATTTGCATATGGACATTAGAAATGAGTCTTGTAAGGTGATTTTGGTATATGTTTTCGATAAATGTTTTTGAAAATCGATTAAACCCTTGCATTGGTACACTTAATATTGACATTCGTCATCACTTTTTTGCTTTAAAAAATCCTATCTTTTTCTTTACCATTTTTTTGTTAGCAATACAACAATTTTGTTTCATACACATGGTTGTTTTTCACTGTTGTCTGTAAGAATTGATTCATTTCCACTACATTTTGTTTTAAATTTTAATTTTTTTTTTTTGGAAAACCAACTTGTGTTCTTGCATCTATCGCTGAGTGTTAGCACATTCTTATAAGTGATGGCTATGTTAACTAAAAAAAGATAGTGATAGAGAGATTATACGTTCAATGATAGAGAAAGGAAGTATATAGGGGTCAATCAGTAAGGGAGTACTATGATGTCATAGAATAGTAAAGGTAGAGATAAAACAAAGAGATAAGAGAGATTGGAGACAGATCAAAGACAGAGAAAGAGAATGAGGGGGTTATGTGAGGGTGGCTTAAGGTGGAGTAAGATAGTGGTAGCCAAAGGTTAAGGTTCATAGAAATGGGGAAGATAGGTTAAGATGAAAACTAAAGTGGAAGTGAAGCAATGTTAACGATGATGACTAGCTAGTAAAGAAAATTGATGAAAGCAGTGGTATACAACGAGGCAGACTATGGAGTTAGGTATGATGGAGATCTTCAATTGCTTGTTTCTTTTTCTTCTTCTTCTCATCTTTTCTCTCTCTTTTTTCTCTCTTTGTAGGTTCTCAAGTTGGAATCCATCGACATTATAGCAACAAAAAGGTTCCAAAAGAACCATGGAACCTAGGGTTTTGTGATCTAGAACCAAATTGGGTTTTTTAATCCAAATTGTAGTTATTTTTTTCCTTTATTTATAGTTAAATTTTATTAGTCTTTTATTTTAATTGAAATTTGTTTTAATTTAACTTAATTAATATTTAATTAAATTTGTTCAATTTGATTAAGTTTTAAGTAGTAGAGCATAACGAAAGGGTATGTTTGCAAAATAATTAAATCACAAGGATTTCTAGGGTTATTTTTAAATCACAAAAAATTTAGGTGTAACTCAAACTATAAGAAATATGAGTATAATCTACCTTAAAACTTGTAACTCATCACTTACCATTAGTCTACTAAACATAGAATTTTGGTGTTTAACCCCCAACTCAAGTCAATTTAAGCCCATTCATATTTGAGTTTAGAGTCACTTAAAGTGCTTTTAAAGCTAAATCCCGTTTATATTTGAGTTTAGAGTCAAGTTGAGGTGCTTTCTCAATAACTTGAGTATTTGGTAAAAATCAATGTTTTCAACTCAACTTGGTTGAGTGAATTTAAGGCTTCAAACTCAAGCTTGGCATTCCAACAAGGGTGAGTTTGGAAGAGGTTAATTTTTATTATCTAATTTTATCCTCTCTAAATCATTGATACAACGTTTAATTCCTTATATGTTCTTATATAATTATATTATTCTTAAAGATTTTTAATTAAACTTAACTTCAACTCAAGATAATAAATTTATCAAATATTCTTTTATAATTATTGCTGTGCCATAGAATTTTCAAGCATTCACCTAGGGGTATTTCAGTCATTAGGCCTAGGCGGGCGAATCCAAAAAGTGGTCATGGGCTGGAACACACTTCTTAAGGAAAAATCGTGGTTGAGTGGCGAAGAAATTATCTAAATCTGGGAAAAATGAGTAATATAGAAGTTAAGGGGGGAAAAAGTGTAATTAAGCAATGTTGAAGGATCTTATATAAAGGGGTCAAAAGGAGGGAAAAGGCCCACTTTTCATCTCTTACTTCTCCCTTCCCATTCTCTCTCCCACTTTGTTTGTTTGTTTCTCTCCGAAAGAGATTTCCCTCTCTCGGAGAGGATTTTTCCTCTCGAGAAGAAAGAGGCAGAAAAGAGGCATCCCTTTCCGGCGGTGGATTGATCCTCTCGGAGAGGACTTGGAGAGCTTTGTGCTCTCTCGACGATGATAGCCTTCTCTCGGCAAGCCCAAGCTCTCTCAGAGACACTACAAGAAAAATGTATTCTCGGCGATGATGGCCTTCTCTCGGCAAGCCCAAGCTTTCTTGGAGACACTACGAGAAAAATGTATTTTAGTGATGAAATTTAGTGACAAAATTATTTAGTCGCTAATTAGCAACGGATAGCGACGAAATTTTCGTTGCTAATTTTTTTAAATATTTTTTAATTTATCGACGGAATTAGCGAAGAAAATCTTGTCGCTAAAAATAAAAAATATTAAATAAAAAAATTTAAAATTTAGCAACAGGCTCAATACTGTCACTAAAAAATAAAAATAATTAAAATTTATCGATGGGGTCAACCCATCGCTAAAAAATATAAAAAAAATTTAAATAAAAAAATTTAAATTTAGCGACGGGCTCAATCTAGTAGCTAAAAAATAAAAAATATTAAATAAAAAAATTAAAATTTAGCGATGAGATTAACCCATCGCTAAAAAATATAAAAAAATTAAAATTTAACGATGAGTTCATCTCGTCGCTAAAAAATAAAAAATAAAAAAACTTAAATAAAAATAAATAAATAATTCAAATTTAGCGACGGGGTCAACCCTGTAGCTAAAAAATTAAAAAAAATAAATTAGAAAAATTAAAATTTAGCGACGGAGCCATCCTGTCACTAAAAAATAAAAAAAATTAAAATTTAGATAACTAGAATTTAAATAAAATTAAATAAAAAATAAAAAAATTAAAATATCCATCTCTAAAAAATAAAAAAAATTAAATTTAGTGACGGGATATGCTCGTCGCTAAAAAATTAAAAAAATTAAATAAAAAATAAAAATTTAGCGACTAGCTTATCCCCATCGCTAAAAAATAAAAAAATTAAATAAAATAATTCAAATTTAGCAATAGGTCAACCCGTCACTAAAAAGTTAAAAATAAATAAATAAATAATTCAAATTTAGCTACTGGATCAACCCCGTCGCTAAAAAATAAAAAAAAAATTAAATTAAAAAAATTAAAATTTAGCAACGGGGTCAACACCGTACCTAAAAAATAGAAAAGATTAAGTCATAAATTAAAAATTTAATTAAAAATTTTACATTTAAACATATCATAATAATTTTTACTAACATTAATATTAGTAAAAATTAAACTAATAATTTTTAAATATATTACAAATTAAAATCAAAATTAAAACATAATTTTCATTACTAATATAATAATTAATAAAGTTTTATTTGAATTAATAACTAAATAAAATTAAAATTAAAATTAATATTCATTTCCCTTTACCAACATTAATATTAAAATTTATATCATTAAATAAGTTTGAGAAATTTTGATGTATAAATATAATTCTGAAATATTTATAAAAGAATACTATAATTATATTTTATATACATTAATAAACAAGAAGGCTTCAAGATCGGCTGGTTCGCGCACGGAACTTGATCATGAGAGGTTTGGGGTTGGAATCCGGTAAAGAGCTTAAGATGATAGTTGGGAATAATATTCCAGCGCTGCCACGTGATGAGCAGAGACGCAGCCATGTGGCGCATATGAGGGGAGGCTGGGGCTTGGCGCGTGTTGAATTTTGAATTTTGGGGTTGAATTTAGTGATGGGGTCAACCCCGTTGCTAAAAAATAAAAAAATTAAAATTTAGCGGGCTCAACCCCGTCACTATAAAATAAAAAAATTAAAATATAACGACGGGCTCAACCCCGTCGATAAAAAATAAAAAAAATTTAAATTTAGCAACGGGGTCAACCCCGTCGCTGACTAGCAACGGGTACAACCTTCATCGTTGATTCCGTCGCTAAAAAATACCCGTCACTAATCTCGTCGTTAAATTTTAGCGATACCCTTTTTAGTGACGAAAAGGTACCCGTGACTAAATCTGTGACTAAAACGCTAAAACGTCGATTTTTTGTAGTGAGAGCTTCGTGTTCTCTCGGCCATTCATCCTGGAAAGGCCAGCCATCTCTCCGCAAGCCATGGCATCTCTCTCGGCAAGGTAACTCTCCCCCGGCCATGACCTCTAGAGAAGCTCCACGTCGCTGCAACTTTCTCTTTCTCGTCTTCTCCCCACGTCTCCCTCTCCCTCGACAGTGAAGCAACAACGTAGGTTCTCTTAGGGAGGACCTGCATCTCGTGGAGAGCCACAGTTCTCTTAGCAAGCGCGGTGTCTTTCAGTAGTGCTGATCTCTTTGCAGCCCATCTTTTGGGAGGTTGGTTGTCCCTCGCGGCCATGGCTTCCCTTAATGAAACTCCCTCTCAGTGGGGTCTCTCGGGGAGGCCCCTTGTTGATGCTTCTCAGGAAGTTTCTTCTCGAGGCCCCTCGGTGAGGTCCTTTCCTAGGTCTCTTGGGAAGAATTACTTCCCTCTCTCTCTCTTTCTCCCTCTCTCTATTCGTCCCTATATGTATCAATATATATATATATGTGTGTGTGTGTGTGTATGTGTAAGCACGGGACACAAGGCTTTGGCCAACTTGGATATATAATATATATACTAGTGCATCCCTCGTGCGACGCATGGAAGTTTATATGTATTGAATTTATTTAAAATTGACAACCTCACGACCATAAATTCTATCTACAGGTTTTAAAAACTACACATTTTTCATAAACTAATAATTAATTTAACATATGATAAATATAAATAGATTATATAAATAATAAATAATATGACAACATATAATAAATTAGTAACATAAATAATAAAAATATAAAACATAATAAAATTTTCAAAAGAAATATGATAACATATGATAAATATAAATAGCCTATACAAAATATTAATTTTGTCAAAATAACTTAAACGACTTATTTAAAATAATTCATTTTTGCCTAAATAACTAATTCAACATAACCTACAAACTATTTTTTTTTCAAAATTAAGTAGTAACATAAACATATATAAGATTTGTACTTTTTTTGCATGAAACTAATTAAGGGTTTTAGAGTTTTGAGTGGTGGCTTTATTGAGAGAGAATGAGAGGTAAATTATGGAAAATAAAATAAAAAATTAAATTTATTTTTTAAAAAATTATACTTGACAGTCGGTATTTGGAGGTATTATTTGATATCTCAAGATTTCTCCCTATTTAAAAAATTCTATTTTTTTTGTAATTTATTTTAATTAAAATTTTATGTTAATATTAAAAATTAATAATATAGATTAGATCTTACCTCTTAAAATACTATTCAACCATGATTAAAACCATTTACAAGTTTCAAGAATTATACGTTTTTCTCAAATTTAGACTTAATTAATGATTTGTAAAAATTTTATTTTTGATAAGTAAAAAAATAAATAAAATATTAAAATAAAAAATAAAAATGGATAAAAAAAAATTTAACGACTATTTTATTATAATATATATAGATATAGATCTGCATAGCCTATGTGCTTGCGAAGACTCCCTGTGTGCAAAGTCATATATATGTATATGTATTTATGTGTGCTAATGGGATGGCCAGAGAGTCCATATATGCATGGGACATTATAGTGCATCCCTATACACGTGCATAGCATATATTCGCGTAAGAGGCAAGAGAGATGGAGTGCGATTATGTGCCCCCCAATTGGATGTGGGTGATGTACACCTGCATTAAAAGCAGGTGCACAAAATCGCACTCAGAGAGATGGTGAGGTTAGTCATCAAGACACTAAGTCGCTTATGAAGTGGACCCCAACCTCTATGGTCATCGGTTTCCCGGGACTTTCCATTATGCTTCCCAAGGATGAGCACTTAGCCTACGTATACATCTGTTATACATCATAGGAGGCGTCCGAAATACACTACTTGTCAATGTACATAGCATGATGCCATGAATCGTGTCTAAAGCTAAATAGATAGTGTCTAAGGGCATTGTCACTCAAATCGAAACTATGCTCGGGGAGGTCCTTTAGGAGTCGAAATCTTCATTTGGCAGCCCGCCGTGAGGCTCATATTCTCTCAGAGAATCCCTTAGGCTGTCCAGCTCTCCGGGAGGGATTCCTCTTAAGCCTGTCTGAATGCTACTAATGTGTAGGTCCATCCCCTGTTCCGTGTAATAGTACCGTGGTCAATCCTCTCTGACCAGGTAAAGTACGACTATCTTATATTCAATAATAAGTGTTGTTTATTACTCTTCTCTCCAATCGATATTGACTTAAACATTAGAGGGTACATGCGGGAGAGGAATCCTCGCGTGTCTTCTAACTTGTGCCTATGAGTACAGATATATCCCGAACACACAGGAGGTCAATCTTGAGCGATACCGAAGATGCCTCTAGGAGATCATCAATGACCCTGGTCAATACATCAATGACTGAATCTACCCGACACCTATCTCCACTAGCAAGCTCCTGCCAGCTATTAATCTCGCTTTGCCTCGATTCCAGCTTTCCCTAATTACAAATTCTGTTGTTGTAGTTTTCTAGCTACAATAATAATTAAATTCACCAAAAATTAATTAACTTACCGCATCTCATCTCACCTTAATTAAGAATGAGCTAATAGGTCACGTGACGGACATAAATTAAATGACGGACAAGTAATATACTAGAGTTAATATTAATATTAGTAGATTACGAGTTTAATACTCAAGTTAGAATATGACAAAATTGAGGACACCACACACTATACAAGGATGATAATCCAAAAAATGAACCTTTCACCTTATCATCTCACCATAGTTCCATATTAGCCTTAAATGCTAACCGAGAGCCAAACGTTCTTTGTTACCGTTGATGCGGCCATTTACTGTCTCCGAAGAAAAAGAGAATGGCTCCAAAGAAGAAATAAAATGCCAAGGGCAAATTAGCCGAGTCGACTCAGTCCTCTGTCAGTACCAAATTTCCTTCATGCCTCCGCTCGGTCCCTCCTTCTTCCGTCGCCATCACCATCCACGTCAAGCCCGGTTCCAAGCTCTCTTCCATCACTGGTTCTCTCTCTCTCTCTCTCTCTCTCTCTCTTTCTCGTAGATGTATATGTATGTATGTATATATACACACACACGTAACGATTCTAGTATGTACGTTTTGGATGATGAATTTAGATTTCAGCGACGAGGCATTAGGCGTGCAAATCGATGCCCCTGCAAAAGATGGTGAAGCTAACGCTGCCCTTCTGGACTATATAAGCTCTGTAAGTGACCCTTGTCGAATTAAATATCTAAAGCAGTTATTTTAAGCATCGTAAGTGAATTTTAACGGGTTCCTGATATAAATTGGGTAAAATTGATTGCTAGATGAAATTGATGGTTTGAATATGGAGTCTATGAATTTCTCTTGGTCCTATTCTACAGTGAATCCTGGTCCATTTAAGACCCGTTAGGATCTGAGAATTTTACATAGCAGGTGAATGTGTTATACTTGGGGAATGAAAAGGAAATTTGGGAAGACTGACAGACCCCCAAAAAATATGTTCCTCGGTTTCCTCACATTGACACTAGCATTTCTCGTTTTGGGGAAGTTGTTCTACAGTGGTAACTCATATTTGAGCACCATATTTTGACACCCGAGGCTGAACAAAGGATATTGAGTAGATTGAGTGAAGTCGTAGTTACACTAAACATTGTAAGATCTGATTCGAAGTATGTATTTGGCTGCGAGGTACACTACTTAGCTAGGTATACATTCATGGGGAGAGGGTTAGTTGGTACGTCAGTTTGGTTCATGGTTTGCTTGAAATAACATTTTGGTACGCTTATTAAAATTCAAAGGAAAAATTTTCTTATATTCATCAAATATTGCAATGAAAATAAGGTTCAACTTAACAAAAAACAAGTCTATAATAACATAAAACCATAACAGTAGGACCAAAAACAAGAAAAAAAAATTGAATGCTAACACAACAAATTTAAAGCTAACTGTCATCTTGAAAGCTTTATGGTTAGGTGAACTTATTTCATCTCTCAATGATGTTTCAGTTTAGACCTTTGAATTTGGACTATCAGGTCACTCTACAGTTTTATGTTTGGGATCATCAGTTTTGGTGATCCAAGTCCCTATTTTGATACGTGTTTGTACCCCAATCAGATACATGTGATCGGAATCACAATTGGGGGGTGGGGGGTTCCACGAATTGTGTAACTATGGGTGGAGTGTAGCAGAGTATGAGTCAATGAAGCATAATTTAGTGTTGTTTGTTAGGTTTAATCAAAATTTTGGGGATATAATCTTATGTTGCAATATGAGTATATTTGAGTATTGATGATGTAGTTAACCACCAATATACTTGTAGTTGAGATCCTAAACAATGGTTATTGTAGGCATCCCAGAGAATGATTAGAGGATGCTTCCTCCAACCACAAGATCAGTGAGGATTGCTTTGAGTCTTGTTGGGAAAGCCATTTTGATGCTTAAGTTAGAAGGGTGGAGCTATGGAGTAGGGTAGGTTGGTGCAAAGATTGATTCTACCAAATATGATGAAGAAAAATTGAGATTTAGAGTGTAGCTTGTTACTTGGCCAAGGGCTAGTTTTTATAAAACCTACCTACCCTTGTTTCAATTTTGATCATGTGAAGTGCGAGCCTATGATTGTCTGAGATATGACATGCTGGTTGCTAGTGATTTCAAGGGGCATTTCCCCATGATTAATTCTGATTACTCAATTCTTTCCGTTAACCCAGGATTTTGGGTGTGTTTCTAGGGTTGAGGGCATCGTGTGTATGCGTTAGTGGCGTGTACTTCGAGGAACAAGTTATCCCATGGTTGTTAGATACCCTAGGTCTTCTAAAGCCAGGGATGGCCTGCAAGTTTCAAGGTTGAGTTTAGCCTAGTAGTCTTTGAGATTGAGGATGGCCTAACTTCCAAGGTCGGGTTTGGCTTAGGCCTTCCAAGATTGAGGATGGCCTAACCCCTGTCATGTCCCTAGGGTTCATGACTGGTTTAAGATGTAATTAGAAGGAATTCGGAAGTTAGATCGGAATAGATGGGAGGAAGTCAGGGAGAACAAAACGGTGAGGGAAAGAAAGAGAGAGATTAGAGAGAAATTGGAGAGAGATTGAGAGAATGCAATAGAGGGAAATAAGAGATTTCAATTCATCAATTCAAGTATATCCAATAAACTCCTAATAGCAGCCTTATATAGGCATCATTGACTTCTAACAGCCTAACCACTTGCTAACAATATATCCTAACAGTTATTATAAACCTATTACAAGATTACCCCCCTTTTATTATATTCCTATTACAACATTGACCCTTCTATACTCCTAGGTACATGACAATTCCCTTCGCCTTAAAATGTTTCTTGTCTCTAAGAAACTTATTATCATTGAGTTGCTCTTTCTTCATCTAATTCCATCCTTTTCTATTTGCTTCATTCGTCTTTCCTTCTTTCTCCTCTTAGGCCTCTTCTTCTTTGTTCTTAAGTTTGCAAGATCCATCCCAAACATAATTTGGCTTAGAGCTGCAATAGAAGCAACCTGATTGGCCTCAATGATTTCAAGTTCAAATCTGTGAGTGCTTGATGAAATAGGAGACCCAAGCTGCAGAAGGTGCTTGTCCCTAAGCAAGTCCCTCACCTGAAAGAAATTTGAAAGAGGCAGAGGAAAGGTGGATTCAATCTTGAATGGATCATTAGCTGACTTAATTTCTACTTGAAGATGTGAATGTTGCTCAATAATCGTCTTCCTTTCAACATGATCACTCAAAATTGTCACTTCCGGCTGCTCCAATACCAAGAAATCCAGACCCTTAATGTCCTCATATGGAGGTTTTCCAATAAACAAACCATCTGCCCTTGTCGGTAATTTAGCGACATCTTCTTTCTGTTCCTCAGAATATTCCCGAAGTTCACTCTCAACATTTTTATTCTCCACTTCAGCAACACCTTCTTCTTTTTGCTCACCAGAATATTTCAGAAGCTTGCTCTCCACAGCTTCCTTCTCCAATAATCTTCTGTTACAAAAATTCAATCCTGGCTTGTTTGAATCAATCATCTTCTGGTGGGAACTTCTTGGCTGGCCATCGGAAACGTTTCTTCTTGGTTGGTCGAAGAATTCTACTGGAAACTTGTAGTTATACTCCTTACTCAGCATCCTTGCAAACTCTTGAAGCTCTTCTCGTATTACACAGCCAAATTCCTCACACATTTTGCTAACCCAAGGGTCTAATGTCCGTTTTTGTGCCTCATGATTCAGCCCAAACGCTTCACGTTTTCTGTTGTATCCCACTGAAAATGCAGCATCCTTCTGCTGCAGAGGAGACTCCCATTGTTTCATATGCAAGCTATTCGTCATGGTAGAATTCTCAAGAGTAGGACCAGTCAAAGGCCAAGGCATAGGAGCTTGATACATCCTTAATCCAACTCTTCTGTGAACAGATCGGGTTCTTAGTTAGAATCGCCTCAAACGCAATTCACTGCCTGTGGAATTCTCGTCTCTGATTTGCTGGTATGCAGTGTCGGACTTCTAATCGGAATCTCCTAAATTACCACTAGATTAGTTCCGATAATGATCGAGGGTGTCTTCCTCAACTGCTACTGCAACAGCTCGGAAAGTAGTAGCGAATCAAACGGCTGCCCCAACTTCACAGTCGAACCTTCTATCTTTCCTCAACAAAGAGATCGACGGCTAAGAATGTTCAACAGAACTCGCCAGAAGCCACTCCTCCTACTTCTCCTTCAGATCCGAGCCGACCTTTCCTCCTTGTGCGTCGGAATCAATTCTACAACTCACCACAGCAAAATCAAGATTCCGCCAAGCTCTATAAGTTTCGCCAGCCTCGTCTCCTCGTCTGCGCACTCTGATTATTGCCTCACCTCCTTTCACTAGAAATCGCTGCTCCAAGAATCGAACAACCTTCCAGATCGAGGGAATTTTGCCAGATCGCCGAAGTTTCCCCACTGGAATCGTCTGGGCTGCTCGCCTTTCTTGAGCGACTGTGATGTAACCAACGAAATTATGTGGAATTAAGAATTCGATGGTTGCAGTAGCTTACGACTTGGCTTCCAAATCTGCTTAAGTTGCTTCGCCCATCCACTTCGAACAAACTTACTGCGATTCGCGGCTGAGCATCTACCTTTTGCTCATTCCAAGGAAAGTCGAACAACTCTTCCAGATCACAAGCCGTGATCGCTTGTACCTCAGCTTCCCATACCTACTGCGCTACTCTGATTTGGACTTCAAATTCAACTCGGTATCACCGTCGGCCTCTCCTTCGCACACCAATTCCGAGCAAGACTTATTAAAATTCGCTGCCGTTCGTCAACATCTTCAATTCCGCCGAGTCCTGATTCCACACCCAATCACCGTCCAACACTCCAAGTCGGCCAATTGTTCGCCTATGATCGCAATTGCCATTGATCATCAATCGTTCAAGAATCTGGACTAGCCTCAATCGCATGCCTTAACACTCTGGATCTTACGCACTGATAACAAAACTTCCAGATCCTTAGCCGAAAATTACCGGAATCACCTACTGGAATTAATCGGAACTCTGGAATTCACTTGAATCGAAGTCGCAATCACGGCTCTGCTTCTCCTTCCTTGTTCGACTGCAACAACGCTTCTTGTTTTGATTGCAAATTTGAATGCGGACTGCCGGAAATTAGCCTAGCTCGCCTGGCCTTTGAGTTTCGGATAAAAATTGCTAAAGTCACAAACTAGAATTGATTGAAATCATAGCCAAGGATTAACCTGGCTCTGATACCAATTGCAGGAATTTAGCCAAGGAATATTGCTCTGATACCAATTGTCATGTCCTTAGGGTTCATGACTGGTTTAAGATGTAATTAGAAGGAATTCGAAAGTTAGATCGGAAGAGATGGGAGGAAGTTAGGGAGAACAAAACAGTGAGGGAAAGAAAAGGGAAAGAAAGAGAGAGATTAGAGAGAAATTGGAGGGAGATTGAGAGAATGCAAGAAAGGGAAATAAGAGATTTCAATTCATCAATTCAAGCATATCCAATAAACTCCTAACAACAGCCTTATATAGGCATTATTGACTTCTAACAGCCTAACCATTTGCTAACAATATATCCTAACAGTTATTATAAACCTATTACAAGATTACCCCCATTTTATTATATTCCTATTACAACATTGACTCTCCTATACTCCTAGGTACACGACAACCCCTAAGATTTGAGTTTGGTGTCATGCTATGAACTTGACCCTAGGAAGAATTTTCAATTTCTTAATTTCTTGTTTCTTTTACTGTTGCAATTTCCTTATTGTCATTTTTACTTATTGCTGTAATTTCAATTTTGTTAGAGATTGTTAGCCTGGGGAATCCATGTGCATGTGGATATAGCTGGCAGTAGACGGTTACAATCTCCTCGATGTAGGAATTTGCCTTGGCAGGCTGTATATATCATCTCCTAATGATTCCTTGGGTATCTATGAAGAATATCTAAAGATTTCATCCTCTCTCTCTCGTTCTTACTTTCTCTCTCTAACTCTCCTTCTTTCCTTCCTTTGTTTAGTACTTTGTTCCTTTGGGAACATCTTCCCATTCATATCGAATAGGAAGAGAGACAATTGTCAGGCTTAGGTCGTAACAAATTGGTATCAGAGTAGCGATCTTCGGCAAAAATTGCTAGACCAATGGTAGAGGGTTCCCGCATGAAGAGTTTTGAGTCGCAGCTGCAACAAGTCAGCTCGACTATGGTCGATTTCCAAAATCGGGTAGACTAGTTGAGGTTAGGAGCCACTCATAATCATGAAGCGATCATGGTAATGGATCTCAAGGTGGAGAGTTCCATGGAAGGATTGGAATGAAGATTGGATGGGTCGATTGCCAGGGTGCAAGAAGAATTGGGAGCTCAAATACAACAGTTCATGGTGATGTTCTCTCGTCAGAACACGATGAGGGTATCCCTTGACTTCCCATCTAGAGCGAGAATTGAGCCCATTCTAAGGGAAAATAGAATGAATCGGGGTCATGGCACCTCTGAGATTGAGGTGGATCCAGAGGAAGAGCTAGAAGGACTGTTGGAAGGAGAACGGGATGGTCCTATCAATCACTAACACCCGGGGTTTCCCATGACCTGGATGGAGATTCCAACATTTGAGGGAGTTAATCGCAAGTGGTGGTTGAGAAAGTGTGAAAGGATGTTTGAGTGGTTTAATATACTTGAGAGGCAAAGGGTGTCCCTAGCTACAGCCTACTTCAATGAAGTGGTTGATGCCTAGTATCAACGGTGCATAATGGTGAGGAGGAATTACACTTGGGAAGAATTTTCGAAGAAATTGTGTGAAAGATTTGGAGAAAGGAGCATGGTGGACATCATAGAGGAGTTTAATAAACTTAAACAGACAAGAGATGTAGGATCTTATCAAAAATGATTTGAGGAGTTGAGATCTCTTATGATTCACCACAACCCCCACCTATCGGAGGCCTATTTTGTGTCAAGTTACATGAATGGCCTTAATAAGGAGTTGAGACCGATGGTAAAAATGATGCGGCCTCAAACTGTAGAACAAGCATCGGAGAGTGCTCGCGTACAAGAAATGATGGTGGAAGCTCTAATGAAGAAGCAGGGGCAACAGTAGAAGGGGTGGTCTTAGGGACATCCCATCCGGGAGGAAGACATCTTAACAGAGAGATGGTGAAGGGGAATGCTAGGATGAAGAATGAGGTTAGATCAAGTTCCTCATCTCATGGAGGAAAATTG
This sequence comes from Diospyros lotus, assembly GCF_014633365.1. Lineage (NCBI taxonomy): Eukaryota > Viridiplantae > Streptophyta > Magnoliopsida > Ericales > Ebenaceae > Diospyros > Diospyros lotus. Next base: position 28,253,564 of record NC_068346.1, on the reverse strand, counting down.
GGAGAATAGAGGAGACTTGTAGGCCTATGTTTTAGATGTGGGGATAAATATTATCCCGAACATCAGTGCAAGAGGCAGATCTTGTTGCTAGAAGGTGAAGATGAGGAATCACAGGAGGAAGAAGAGAATAGTGATTGTGATGAGTGCGATGATGAGGACAATGGTGAGATTTCTATACATGCGTTGAAGGGAGTACCTAACAACAAAATCATTAAGGTAGAAGGGAAGGTAAAGGACAATAGCTTCATGATCTTGATAGACAGTGGGAGTACCATAGCTTTCTCGATGAAGGCATAGATAAGAGGCTGAAGTGTAAACTCTCAGGAACTCAAGCACTGAGCGTAACAGTAGCTAATGGGAGTCGGGTAGTGAGCAAGTCTACTTGCAATGGATTTTGTTGGGAAATGCAGGGTGAACCATTTGAAGCAGATCTAAGGCTCCTAGGCTTGGGGGGTTGTGACATGGTTCTGGGGTTGGATTGGATGAAAGGAGTTAGCCCCATCAATTTTGATTTCAACTGAATGGAGGTCTCGTTTGAAAAAGAAGGGAGGAAGTTGACCTTAACTGGGGAAGAGAAGCAGGGGCTTGCAAAATGATAACGGGCAAGAGGTTGAAAAAGGTGTTCAAAAGTAGGTGGGATCATCTGACCCATCTATTATCCATTGTGGCAATGGAAGAAGGCTCAGACAATAAGGAGGAACAAGGAGAAATTTACTTCAATGTTAACACTCCTATGAGCATGCTTGACCAAGTACATGATTCAGTTCTCCTTGATAAATTGTTGATTGAATTTGAGGATCTATTCACCCTAAAACCATTCCCCCCACCCATGAATTTGACCATACTATTAACCTCAAACCTAATTTAGAACCCATTAATATTCGGTCTTACCGTTATCCACCAGTTCAAAAGTTTGTGATAGAAAAAATGGTTAGGGAAATGATGCAACATTCTTTCATTAAAGCTAGCCATAGCCCTTTTGCTTCCCTTGTCCTTGTTGGCGATAGTAGATTCCTGAGAGTCCTATCAAAAGGAGACTTTTATCTCTATCTTCTCTTAGTATTTATCCATGTGTATTATCAGTTTCTTATTTTCTATTTTATTGTATTTTGTAATCTGATATCTTCCTACAAATTAGGAGAGATATTAGGTACTACTATTGAAGTAGGAGTCTTTAGGGTCCAAGAGTGTATGTCTATAAGAAAGTCCTTGTATCAGTTTTTCTATACATGAAGAATTAGATTGATTTCTTCTACATGGTATCAGAGTCAGGTTATCTAGGGTTTTAATTTTACCTAGTTTTTTCATTACTTGGTACTGTTTTTACGTGGCCTTCATTGCCGCACCTTACTTGGTTCAGTACTGGTTTTACGTGGCCTTCATTGCCGCGCCTCTTGGTTCGTGACCAACCGTCGCTTTCGTGGTCTTCTTCTTCTTCATTGATCGCTTGTCTTCATTGCAGATTTTTTTTTTCTTCTTCCATCAATGAGTGATCTTGGAAGCCTTTGACAGTATGATAGAGACATCCGAGGTAAACCCTACATCCTCAATTCCTTCTCCTAGCATAACCGGAGATCTAAATCCGGTAGACTCTACTACGATGGTTGCCGAATTGCCAACTCTTCATCAATCCTACCAATTAGATGGTAGGAATTATCTTCAATGGGCTCAACTGGTCAGAACTCTCCTGAAGGGCCGAAGCAAAAAAAGTCACTTGACATCAGATCCACCGAAAGAAGAAGACCCATCCTTCATAGCATGGGATGTGGAAGACTCAAGAATTCTGTCATGGCTGTGGAGTACAATGCAGCCAGACATAAGTAGGAACTATATGTTCCTAAACATAGCCAAGGAAGTATGGGAAATCGTCCAGCAAAACTTCTCCAAGGTTAGAGATGCATCAGTAATCTTTGAGGTAAAAACAAAGATCAACTCGACTAAACAAGGGCTGCTAACACTGACCGAATACTACAACCAAATAAGGGGCTTATGACTGGAACTCGATCAGTATCAAGCAATTAAAATGGTGTGCAAAACAGATGCGGCTGCCCTTCATCAGATTGTGGAGAGAGATCGAATTGTAGAGTTCCTAGTCAACTTGAATCAAGAGTTTGATCAAGTTTGGGTACAAGTCCTAGGTAAGGACAAACTTCCTAGCCTAAATGAGGTTTTTTCCATCGTTCGAAGTGAGGAGAATAGAAGAAGTGCGATGCTTGCTGATTATAGTCTTGAAGGATCATCCCTCTTTATCAAAAACAAAGAGGGAGATGGGATGAGGTTTGGGAGATCAGTCACCCAAACAAGGAATACAAGTCGAGAAGGACAATGGTGTATTCATTGCAAGAAGCCCCGGCATACCAGGGAAACTTGTTTGAAATTATATGGAAAGGAGGCTGTGTTAAAGAAGATTAGAGGATTCAAGAATATGAGATCTCAAAGTTATCTCTCAAGCAAGGATCCGGAAGAAAAGGGTGAAAAAGAAAAGCCAAAAGAGCTAACAGAGGCTGATCTAAAGCTGTTAAATGCTGAAGAACTTGGGGTGTTGAAATATTTCTTGGGCATTGAGGTTGCATACTCAAAAGATGGCATATTCTTGTCACAAAGAAAGTATATTATAGACTTACTTATAGAAACAGGGCTTCTAGGAGGAAAATGATCTAGCATACTAGTGGATCCGAACCTAAAGTTACAAGCAAATACCAAAGATGAGGTGATAGATAAAGGGAGGTTTCAATGTTTAGTGGGTAGGTTGATTTATCTCTCACATACTAGACCTGATATAGCATTTGCAGTGAGCCTTGTAAGTCAATTTATGCATAATCCCTCCTCAGAAAATATGCAAGCAGTAAGGAGGATTTTGAATTATCTTAAAGCTACACCAGGTAAGGGAGTCTTATTTACCCAGGGGATGTTTTAAAGATTTAAAGATATGTGGATGCTGACTATGGGGGGTCTCTAGTTTATAGGAGATCCACAACTGGGTATTGTGTGTTCCTAGGGGGTAATATGGTATCTTGGAGAAGCAAGAAGCAAGGAGTTGTAACAAGATCGCAAAAGCTGAGTTTCGAGCTATGGCTCTAAGAGTATGCGAACTTCTATGGTTGCAAATAGTACTAGAAGATCTAAAAATTCCAGTACAGAGACCCATTGAGTTGCTATGTGATAACCAGTTAGCGATCAGTATAGCTCATAATCCGGTCCAACATGACCGGACAAAACATATTGAGATTGATCGTCATTTCCTCAAAGAAAAGCTTGATTTAGGTCTCCTCAATATCTCATATGTGCCATCAAGGTGTCAAGTGGCTGATATTCTAACAAAAGGATTGCCGACTGCACAGTTTGAAGACCTAGTATCCAAGTTAGGGATGAGTGATATACATTCCCCAACTTGAGGGGGAGTGTTAGTGATAGTAGATTCCTGAGAGTCCTATCAAAGAGAGACTTTTATCCCTATCTTCTCTTAGTATTTATCCATGTGTATTATCAGTTTCTTATTTTCTATTTTATTGTATTTTGTAATCTAATCTCTTCCTGCAAATTAGGAGAGATATTAGGGAGTAGTATTGAAGTAGGAGTCTTTAGGATCCAAGAGTGTATGTCTATAAGAAAGCCCTTGTATCAGTTTTTCTATACACAAAGAATTAGATTGATTTCTTCTACAGTCCTATTAGTCAAGAAAAAGAATGGATCATGGTGATTTTGTGTGGATTATTGTCAACTTAACGCCATGACCATCAAGGACAAGGACTTACTTATACCATTGGTGGAGGACCTTTTGGAGGACCTATGCTCGGGCTATCATCAAATAAGGATGAAACTCGAGGACATGTATAAAACAACCTTTAGAACACGCTACGCCCATTTTGAGTTTTTAGTGATGCCATTGGGGCTCACCAATGCTCCAGCCACCTTTCAATTGCTCATGAATCGAATTTTTGAGCCTTACCTAAGAAAGTTTATACTAGTGTTCTTTGATGATATTCTCATTTATGGTCCCCCATTTGATCAACATTTGACTCACCTAAAAATTACCTTTGAAGTCCTCAGGTCCAATAAGCTCTATATCAAAAGAACTATGTGTGCCTTTGGTCAAAGTCAGGTGGAATACTTGGGACATCTGATATTAGGGGAAGGGGTTAGCACTGACCCTAAGAAAGTGGAAGCCATGGTGGCTTGGCCAAAACCAAAAATAGTCAAGGCTTTGAGGGGGTTCCTTGGATTAACCTGTTACTACTATTGGGTTGTTAAGGATTATAGAATTATTAGCAAGGCATTGACTGAGCTCTTAAAGAAGGAGGGGTTTAATTGAGGGCCGGAGGCAGAAGCGACTTTTGAAAAGCTAAAAAAAGCTATAAGTAGGGTACCTGTTATGGGGCTACTAGATTTCAACAAGCCTTTTGTATTAGAAACTAATGCCTGTGCAATGAGAGTTGGAGCGACTTTGATGCAGGAGGGTAGGCCATTGGCTTTCCTTAACCAAGCCCTAGGTCCTAGACATATAGGGCTTAGCATTTATGAAAAGGAATTCTTGGCTGTGCTAATAACTGTGGAAAAATAGAGACATTATTTGGAGGGGGGTAGATTTATCATCAAGACAGAACATGAGAGTTTAAAATTTCTGTTGCAACAGAAATTGCACACTCTACTTCAAAAGAACAAAAGATGAGCTATTCTATTAACAACTCCTTAGGGTTGAATTGCCCATACATTACAAAATAAAAGGGCAAGAACTTAAAAATACATCATAAGCTATTCTATCTTTGCCCTCAAAAACACCCCAAGACCTTTTGGTTGGGGGAGTCCTATACATGCCTATACTCAAGCCTCACTCGATCCGGCCCCTTCCTTGGTCTTACCTTTATTTGGAATGATGACAAAAAAACAAAAGATAAGCCACAAGGCTTAGCAAATATATAAATATATAGCAAACAATGAGTGAAAAGAATTAAGGCATGAATAATTACGACAAAATGGAATAGAACTTTCTCACAACAATTCATACATCCTCACCACTTACGTATCATTTCATCATGCCTCACCATTATCCATACAATATGTCAATGCAATACTTAATAGTATCATACCATCACATTGTGGACCGTTGTCCACCCACGCTCTAGTTTTTCACAAGGCGTGCCTTATGAGCTGAAGCTCCCACAATAGGCAAGTGCCTACTGACTTGCAAGGATATCCTTTCCCTTAATTGCGGTCATGGCCGCTGCGTAAAATAATAAGTGCGCTCTACTTTTTCATACATGAAAGTGCCATAAAACACAACCCGCATGTATTGATTATGATTGAAATAAACATCGATTATCATGCTTGGAATTACTCTTTTTGCTATGCACAACATAACCATCCACATTCCTTAATCAATTATACCATAAAACCCGACAATTTTGCACACATGCTCATATAATAGGTTCCCCACCCTCCAAGAATAGCAACTAAGATCACATATTGATGAAGTAGCTTATTGGAAGCTCACATGGTGATTTGGAGGTAGATTGGAAGCATTAAAAGAAGAAACACGCAACTAAATGTATTAATCAGTCGACAGATAGAAGGGATATGTCGACAGCCAGAATCCAACACAGGGCATCGGTCGATGAATGAGAATAATTTGTCTACCGACAGAGCCAAACTCAAAGATTGGTTGACAAATAGAAGGAATCTGTCGACCGATAGAATACAAAAACAACGATCAGTTGATAGATGAGAGGAATTTGTCGACCGACATAATACAAATTCCCAAATAGTTGATAGATATACCCAAATCAGTCGACATATAGCAGCAAAAATGCCAAGAACGAAACAAAAATGCGTGCAAGAAATCCAAACTCTTGCATACAACTTAACTCTAATAACAAACTCATCATTCCTTAGCAACAAGGAGTGAACCAAAACTCCATTTGGATATTTAAAATGATTTTCAAAGATTTCAAGAAAATCTATATGAGATACAAACAAACGGTTTAAAACCCTTCTTATCAACGAGATAGGAATTTTGAGGATCAAAAGTCCAAAAACGAATAATCAAGTGATACCATGTCAAGAGAAAAATCAAGCTATGCAATTGTAGAGGAAAGGAGAAATATAAGAGTTTTCACAAGAATCGAAGAAGAAGAGGATCTTGCTATATAAAAGAAGAAGAATAGGAATTTGCCTAGCTTGATGGAACCCAAGAAGAACTTGTTGCACAAATTTGGAATCCCAACACTTGAAGCTCCAAGCCAAGAAGGAAATGGAAGAAGAAGAAGAGAAATAGGGAGCCAATAAGAAAGAAAAGAAAAGAAGAAAAGAGAAAAGTGAAGTATGGGGGGCGGAGTGGCTTGCACGCTAAGCCCACCTGCCCCCCTCTCTCTTTTTCATTTATTTTTCCTTTTATTAAAGCCCACAAATACAAATAAATACACACACACACACTGGCAACCCACTTCTCTCAATTAGGCCTCACATTTTGACTTTTCCACACCTATTTCCCTTGACTTTTCAACCTATCACAACACATTTCACTTGACTTGGACTTTTCCAACTTCAAATGACTTTGACTCTTCCTTAGCCTTTTGTATTTTGACTAATATAACTCAACTCATTAGACTTTCCTCAATTCATTTGACTTTTCAACACATATATTTCCATTGCCTTAACTTGTCAACTATCTAATCAATTCACTTCCTTTTGACTATTCCATACTCATAAATTCCCTTTATTCTAGGCTTCTCAACAACACATTAAATATGTCTAACATATAACTCAAGCAATGCCAAATGTATCACACAATAATAACGTTAAGATAGCTTAGACTCGTTAGTGGGTCGTTACAGTTTCTCCCCCCCTTAATTGAATTTGATTCTCCAAATTTGTACCTGGTCAATCGAATAATTGAGGATAGAGTCGTCTCATTTTGTCTTCCCGCTCCCAAGTAGCCTCATTCGGAGAGTGTCGTTGCCATTGGACCTTAACAAAAGGGATCAATCGGTTCCTTAGCACCTTTTCACTCCGCTCCAAAATACTCACAAGCATCTCCTCGTATGATGCATCCTCCTTGACCTCAATAGTTTGATAGTCAATAATTTGCTAAGGATTCGTCACATACTTCCTTAACATGGATACGTGGAAAATATTATGAACGCCTGCCAATTGAGGAGGCAGAGCTAGTCGGTAAGCCAAAGACCCTACTCACTCTTATATTTCAAATGGTCCAATATATCGAGGACTAAGCTTCCCTGAGCTTCCAAATCTGCATATGCCTTTCATAGGCATAGCTCTCAATAACACATAGTCTCCAACGGTAAACTCTAAGTCACACCACCTCGTATCTGCATAACTTTTCTGTCAATCTTGGGTCGCCTTCATTCAGGCCCTAATAACTCTGATTTTCTCTAATGTTTGCTCAATAACTTTTGGTCCCAACAACGCTCTATCACCAATCTCCTCCTAGCACACAGGCGATCTACACGGCTTGCCATAAAGCGCCTCATAGGGCAGTATCCTGATACTAGAATGATAGCTATTATTATATGCAAATTCTAACAGTGGCAAATGTTGCCCAAAAAGGTACCTCTTAGTCTTCTTTTTTTGTCAAAAACAAGTTTCTAGCAGTGAATGCATTGTTGATTCAAGGGCCTTTGACCACATGATTGGGTCATCCACCTTATCCTCTTCATATTGACAGTGTGGAGAGGTAAAAAATATTGTGGCTGATGGGAGCTCTTCAGTTGTTGCTAGTATTGGAAATATGAATTTATTTGGGTCAAAGCTCGACTCTGTCCTTCATGTACCCAACTTACACTATAATCTCATTTCTACTGGCAAGTTAACCGAAGATCAAAGCAATGCAATAACCTTTTTTTCCTACTCATTGTGAATTTTAGGATTTGTCTATAGGGACGATGATTGGCAACGCTAAGGAACGAAATGGCCTCTACTATCTCACTGTTTCTCCTTTGAGATTGGGTCCATTTAAGAAACTCTCTTTGTCTAGTGTTTTCCTTTGGCATAATTGTCTTGATCATCTTAATTTTACTTATTTGTACCCGGATTTATTTCTTAATAAAGATGTTTCTTCTTTCAATTGTGAGCATTGTATCTTTGCTAAACAATCTTGCAAACCTCGTCCAACCCACTGTTATCATACCTCCAAAGCCTTTCATCTCATTCACAGTGACATTTGGGGGCAACTTGTGTGCCCAACATTACTGGAGCTCAATGATTCATTACTTTCATAAATGACCATACCTGTGTTTATTGGATTTATCTTCTTAAAGAAAAATCCAAAACTAGCACCATTTTCAAGCAATTTCATAAACTTGTCGCCATCTTATTTTAGTCATCTATTGAAATCCTTCACTCTGACAATGACAAGGAGTACTTTACCCATGAATTCAATGCCTACCTTGCTGCCCATGGCATTCTTCATCAGAGCTCTTCTCCTTATTCTCCTCAATAGAATGGTATTGTTGAGTGGGAAAACGCTGTATTCTTAAAGTTGGCCGCTCTCTCATGTTCGCTACCAATGTTCCAAACCATTATTAGGGGGAAGCTATGTTCATTGCTACCTATCTAATTAATCGTCTTCCTTCCAAAACCCTTTAATTTCAACCTCCCCTTCATTGTTTGAGCCAAGAGTTTCCTTCTGTTCGGCTCCTTGATTCCCTTCTACCCAAAATATTCAAGTGTATGGTCTTTGTCTATAATCCTTGTCCTATTCACGAAAAACTCGATTACAAGGCTTATAAATGCATCTTTCTTGGCTACTCTCCTACTCAAAAACGATACAAGTGCTATTGCCCTCATTCCAAACGATTCTACATTTCTTATGATACCACCTTTCTAGAGAATCAACCCTTCTTCCCCAATGCTTCTTTTTAAGGGGAGAACTCAAGCGAAGATCATCATTGGGATCCATCTATCTCCCTTCCAATTTCCCATCCACTGCCTAATCCCATATCCCAGGACCTCTTTGTCCAACAATTTGATCCTAGAATGGTGACTAATCAAGGGGGAGAAGCTGGAAAATCATCTCAAGAGGAGCTTATAGCCTACTCTAGAAGACCACGAGTTCCTCAACAAAGCACACCACCAAACCCAAAGCCCAATCCAGTGGAAGGCGCATAGCTTGAGGAAGGTAACTATACAGTTGATGATCTTGATACGCCTATTGCCTTAAAGAAAGGAGTTAGGTCTTGCACCCAGTGCCCCATATCTAACTATCTTACTTTAAGTTCTCCTCAAAGTTCAAGGCATTCACCTTAAAACTAGACCATGTAAAGATCACTAACAATGTGCATGAAGCTCTTTAGGATCGAGAGTGGAAGCTAGCTGTAATGGAGGAAAGGACAGCCCTAAGTGAGAACAAGACTTGGGATATTGTTTCTTTGCCCAGAGAGAAGAAGGATGTGGGGTGTGAGTGAATCTTTACCACAAAACTTAATGGATATCTATTCAGCAGCTTGAGGAGGAGTGTTGGAAAATTGGCAAGATCAAACCAGATTAGGAAGATTATCAATACTTCCTTTTACATTGTTTCCTTTCATAGCTAATTTCTCTTTCAAATTATTTCCTACTTTAGAGATTTAGTAGTTAATAGTTTCCTTAATTTGTTCGTTCTTTGGCCTATATATTGTTCTCATAGCTAAGGATTGTATTGTATCATCGGAGAATATATTATTGATAAACATAGAGATTTCAAATTCCCATGATTTCCTCCAAATAAACCCAATCCACACTGTGTTCAAAGTCCAATTTAAACAAGACCAACCTCTTTCACTTCTTTTTTGCACCAAGACTCCATGCAAAATCTGTCGGCCTTTAATAAAGGCACTCTGTGAATCTCCAATAACTTAATGAATAACTGATTGCAGCCGGCCAACCAACAGTTCAAAAATAATCTTTTGTAACCCCCTGATCAAAGAAATAGGGCGAAAGTCCTTTAGCTTAGAGGGCCTCTCCTTTTTGGTAATAAGTGTCAAAAAAGAAGATTTAATACAGTTTTGCAATCTACCATGCACATAAAAATGAGAATCAAGATCCATAACATCAGTGGAGATTTGAGGCCAAAACTTTTTATAGAAGTTAAAAGAACCCATCCAGTCCCAGGGCTTTACTTCCATCACATATCCAAACAACCCCCTTAACTTCTTCCAAGGAAAATGGAACATGAAGAGATTGCATGGAGGCGGAGTGCAAGCATCTGAAGCTAAGACCTTCCACAGAAGGCCCATACTCCTCCTTTCTTGGTAATGTTCTTGAAGGGAAGTTGCAACACTTCTCTTAATTAGATCTGGCCCAATCGATAAAGAATGGTAACTGGGTGGCTTCATACTAGGACCATATTGCCCAATTGTTTCAACTGCTGCTGCAAAACTTTCTAATTTTGCAGCATTAAATGGTATGCCAGCATCAAAAACAAATTGGCAAGTTCTGTACATGTGCTATCCCTTAACTCCTTTTTTAATTGCTTAGTTGATAGCTGCTTGTTTCATCTTTGCCTTCTCCTATCTTGCACGACTTTCTATGGATTGGAAGTGAAATATAAATCTATAGGACCCTTTGGTTTTCCCAACTTCACACCAACAAATTTACTGCTACTTTGGGAATTTGAAAAACCCTTTTCCCTTTAGATTGTTGTTTTTAAATCAATATCTTCCTCATCCCCCATAACATCACAAGCACCAATTTCCATGTGTCAATTCTTGCTGCATTACTTTCTTTAACCTTTTTGAACATGAATTTTTTTCGAACTTTTCATGCACATGAGCTGGACACATTTGGCATCCTGTTGTATTTCTAATGCCACCAACAATATGTTGTTTAGCTCACTATGCTCCCCCATTTGTCACTTTTTCACCAAAATTACAAACAACCTTGTTTCTATTGTTTGTTTTTGGCAAATGACTATTTCCAAGCTGGATCTTTTTGATAGGAGATCCCAGAATTCTTGGCACTAGCCATTTAATTCAAACCTAAATTTTATAAAAATAAATAAATGATTAAAAGAAACAATTAAAGTTAAACACAACCATAAATTTGATTTAATGTTACAAACACATAAAAGCAAAGCATGCTAAACAAAGCATAGAAATAGAACCACATTGACAAGATCATTAAAAATAGCAAACTTAACAATATTGCAAAAAATACAAAAGAAAAAATGAATAAACTAGAAAAACAAACCAAAGAATAATATAATATAATGATTTAACATAATAGACAGTATTACAACATTGATATATGTTAATTTATATTAAAACAAACAAGAAAACTAATATTATATTATAGAACTGCAGTGCAAAGGAACATAGAGCAGCAACACAACAACAACAACAACATATCCAGCCTTTATCCCACTATGTGGGGTCGGCTACATGAATTCTAGACTTCCATGTATTTTTGTCTTTTGTCATATCCTCATTTAGATCCATATATTTCATATCAAATTTTAATGTCTCTCTCAAAGTCTTCTTGGGTCTACCTCTACCTCCTTTTTGTGATTAATTGTTCCATTTCATCAACTCTCCTCACAGGAGCGTCTCTTAGTCTCCTTCTCACATGACCAAACCATCTTAGTCTAGTCTCTCTCATCTTCTCCTCGATTGGCACTACTCCTACCTTATTACGAATAACTTCATTTCTAATTTTATCCTTTCTTGTATGTCCGCACATCCATCTTAACATCCTCATCTTCGCTACACTCGTCTTTTGCTCATGCTGGTATTTGACTGCCCAACATTCTGAGCCATACAGTAAGACTGGTCTTATAGTTGTCCTATAAAATTTTTCTTTCAATTTTAATGGGATTTTACCATCACATAACACCCCCGATGCATTTCTCCATTTTAGCCAACCTGCCTTAATTCTATGTGCGACATCATCGTGGATTTCTCCATCTTTTTGAATCACTGATCCCAAATATCGAAAATGGTCTTTTCTTTGTAAGATTTGGTCTTCTAATTTTATTATAACATCATCCACTCTTGCATTTTTACTAAATTTGCATTCCATATATTCTGTTTTCTTTCTACTTAATTTAAATCCCTTAGATTCTAAATTGTTTCTTCACAATTCAAGCTTAGTGTTCACTCCTTCTTTTGTTTCATCCACCAACACTATGTCGTTTGCAAATAACATACACCATGGCACATTTGTCTGAATATCTTTAGTGAGTTCATCCATTACTAGGGCAAATAAGTATGGACTTAGTGCAGAACCTTAATGCAGTCCTATTGTAGTTGTAAATGGTTCAGTATCCCCTCCGCATGTTCTGACCCTTGTCTCTACACCATGATACATGTCCTTAAGGGCTTGTATATAGGCTATTTTGACTCATTTCTTCTCTAAAACCCTCCATAATACTTCTCTAGGGACCCTATCATAGGCCTTTTCTAGATCTATAAACACCATATGTAGGTCCTTCTGATGATCTCGATACCTTTCCGTTAGACGCCTTAGTAAATATATAGTTTCCATTGTTGACCTACCAGGCATGAAACCAAACTGATTTTCTGACACATTTGTTTCCTTTCTGAGCCTCTGCTCTATTACTCTCTCCCAGAGTTTCATGGTATGACTCATTAACTTAATTCCTCTATAATTTTCACAGTTTTGAACATCTCCTTTGTTCTTGTATATAGGAACCAAAGTACTCTTCCTCCACTCATCTGGCATCTTTTTTGATTTAAGGATGGCGTTAAATAGTTGCGTTAGCCAGGAGATGCCCTCTTCTCCCATGCATTTCCATGCTTCTATTGGTATATTATCTGGTCCCACTGCCTTATGATTTTTCATCTTTTTTAATGCTTGCCTTATTTCATTTGAACTTATGCGTCGATAGAATGTGTAGCTCACATTCCCTTCGGAGTTACTAAGATGTCCCAACCTAACTCTTGTGTCACCACCATCATTGAATAATTTTGTGAAATACTCCTTCCATCTCTCCTTAATCTCTCCCTCATTTACTAAAACATTTTGATTGTCATCTTTTATGCATTTCATTTGATTTAAATCCCGTGTTTTTCTTTCTCTTGCTTTAGCTAATTTATATATATCCCTTTCTCCATCTTTTATATCAAGTCGTTTATATAGATTCTCATATGCTTTTGACCTTGCTTCACTAACAGCTCTTTTTGCTGCCTTTTTTGCTTCTTTATAATTTTTTTGATTTTCTTCATTGTTGCATTGATATACCGCCTTATAGCAAGTTTTCTTATTTTTAATTTTCAATTGTACCTCTTCATTCCACCACCAAGACTCCTTAAGGTTAGGGGCTCTACCATTTGTCTCTCCAAGGACTACCTTTGCCGTGCTTCTTAGAGCATTAGCCATTTCTTTCCACATTTGGTTTGTCTGTCTTTCTCCATTCCATTCCCTTCTACCTCTTAATTTTTCTTTGAAGATTAGTTGTTCTCCCTTTTTAAATTCCACCACCTGATTCTTGGATTTTGTTTTATGTGATTTTTTCTCTTCCAATTTTTTACTTGGACGTCAAGTACTAGAAGTCTATGTTGAGTAGTCAAACACTCTCCCGGTATCACCTTACAATTCCTACAACATAACCGATCCTCTTGTCTCATGAGGAAGTAATCTATTTGGGTGCTTGAGGTGATATTTTTATATGTGATTAAGTGTTCGTCCTGTTTTTTGAACCTAGTATCGGTTATAATGAGCCCATATGCCATAGCAAAATCTAGGATAGATTTACCCTCATTATTAATTTTCCCGAATCCATACCCTCCGTGTACCTCTCTATATCCGTTTCCGTCTCTACCCACGTGCCCATTTAAGTCACCTCCTATAATCACTTTCTCTCCTCTTGGTATCATTTGTATGAGTCCCTCTAGGTCTTCCCAGAATTTTGCTTTTATCTTATCACCTAACCCCGCTTGTGGTGCATATGTACTAAAGATATTCATAGTCATTCTTCCTAGACTAATCTTCACCATAATAATCCTATCCCCTATTCTCTTTACATCCACTACCTCATCTATTAAGCTTTTATCCATAATAATCCCCACTCCATTTTTCGCTCGATCAGTTCCTGTGTACCATATTTTATATCCAGCTTCTGATAAAGTTTTTGCTTTTTTCCCTACCCATCTCGTCTCTTGAAGGCACATAATATTAATTTTTCTCCTAATCATCACATCCACCACTTCCATATCTTTGTCTGTTAATGTTCCTATGTTCCATGACCCAATCCTTAATCTATGATTTTGTTTTTGGCCTTGACTTTGGATTTGATTTTGTTTTTGGCCTTGACTTTGAATTTGATTTTGTTTTTGATTTTGATTTTGGTTTTGGTTTTGATTTTGATTTTGGTTTTGATTTTGATTTTGGACTAGCTTCTTTACCCACATCCGTCCAAGCAAATGCGGGAACCCTTGCTCATTTATCACTACATCCGGGCGCAGATGCAGCGGCCCTAGCTCACTTGTCACTACACGGGGGCAGTGTAGCGTGTCGCTATGAAGGGTTACGTCCACGCCCAAACGATTTTTCATAATTTGTCTAGAATTCATGTTTTGGATCCGACTAAGTTTTACGTTGGTTGTCGGCTACCTAACACAACCCTCCTCCTTTATCTAGGTTTGGGACCGGCAGTGGATAACATTCCCAGGCAGAGTTATAGAGCAGCAACACATAGGAATATATTATTGATTTGATGAAACATGGAACATGCAACAAGGAACAAATAGAACAATGTTTATATCATATTAAATAATGTAAAATAACTACACAAACATATATAAATCAGAAAATAAAACTTAGCAACAGAAGTACAAAGTGAAAAGAACCACTAGGCCATGCAGCCAACCATGCATAGTGGAAAACAAAGAAGCAATTCATAGGGAGAGGTTCAATACCAAAATCTTTGCCGGAGGAGGTTTGCTGGCCTCCGGCAACACCTGTCATCAAAATGGGTTGTTGGAGGTCAGACTCACGCGCCTTCGTCGGTGGCTCCTTCGACGGCGCATGAACCTCGTGTAGAAGACTACTGGGCATGGAGGCATGCGTGATCTTCAGCTTACATTGGTGGGGTCACCCCTCACCAATATACAAGATTATAAATTGAAATCCACAAGAAACAAAATGAAAAACAA
This sequence comes from Diospyros lotus, assembly GCF_014633365.1. Taxonomy (NCBI): domain Eukaryota; kingdom Viridiplantae; phylum Streptophyta; class Magnoliopsida; order Ericales; family Ebenaceae; genus Diospyros; species Diospyros lotus. Next base: position 28,238,460 of record NC_068346.1, on the reverse strand, counting down.
CCACCTGAGGCTAATGCTTTTAGATGGAAGAAGTATCTCTTTTTGTTAAGGTTGAAGCTTGAAATGATGTAAAAGCCACTGGAGAACTGATGTTGATGCTCTTTCCGGAAGCCTCTACTAGCTAGATATCTATTCTGTCCTTTTGTTTTATTTGGTGAGGTTTAGGTTTGAATCTTCCAACTAAGTCTTTTTGTTTGTTTTCTTTCAAGGTAATATGAACTTTTCACTAAAATGGGGAAAACCTTTTCTGACTTCCCACTAAAGACAAGATTTTGTTGCCTTTTCGTGTCTTATCTATTAGTTTTGAAATGAAACATTCCTTAAGCGCATGAGGTGCATGCCTCATGCACCTACCCAGCCTCTTGAAGGGCATTGTGATTCCAGCTTGTTGAGTCACCTTGACCTAAGCCTTGGTGTGCCTCACTATCACGACGTTGGGGTAATATTGTAATTACTTACCTCTTGTAAATCGTTGGGGGTTTAACTGTAAGGGTCAGGTGGTTAGAAGGTAGGAAGAGGTCGGTTGTAACAGCTAGTGTTAGGCTGTTCAAGTGGGTAGGAGATTTGCTGTGTGGGCTAGAGGTCTTCTATAATAAGGACCTTCGGCATCAAGGAAGGACTACAGATTGAATGAATGAATAATCATCCTTCCCTCTCGATTTCTCTCTCTCGTTTTTACAATTGGAATTACCAAATTGCCAGCCCTAATTCAAGGGCTTGACAAAGTCGTATCAGAGCCGGTCAATCCAGTTGTGGGGAGTTGTGACAACACGATTGGAAAGGCATTGGAAGAAGCAGATAACTACTGTTCCGGTGTGGGAGGAGAAGAACCAACAATCACAAGGCCCATTGCGATTGAGGAGCAAGAAGCCATGGCTGAGGGTACATGATTGAAGTAGCTGGAGATTAGGTTGGAGGCCATGGAATTCGGTATGACAGACACCCTGGATACCATGCTCCAAACTCGAGGGGATTTGGCGGAATGGAAGGAACTCATGCAGGCTGCAATGGAGAAGCAACAAGAAGCTATGAAGAAGCAATGAGAAGCTACTGAAAGGTGTTAAGAAACAGTGGCACAACAGGGCCAAAAGATTGATAGTATGTTAACCCTATTATTTTCTTTGCCCCAATTTTGGTTGTCACCAAAATTCCCACCAAGACAGCCTTCTGATCCGATTTTGCTGCATTAGGGCAATTGGTTGGGGATGCAAGGAATTCTTGAAGAGGTGGAGCAGCCTACAGTCCAAGAAACACATGTGAGGAATCCATAGACAATGACTCACAACCATGGCCCTATGACAAGATTGGAAATTCCAGCGTTTGAGGGGAAAAAGTTGTGGTGGTGGATAAGGAGATGCGAACGGTTTTTTTCAGTTCTACCAGGTTACAGAAGATCGGAAGATCAACTTAATGATGGCCTATTTGGACGATGTAGTGGACTCTTGGTATCAAGGGTGGTTTCAAGATGAAGGTGTTCAGGGAAGTTGGACAAATTTTGCAATGGGGTTACTTGAACATTTTGGGGAGAAGAGCATGGTGGACATAGTGGAGGAATTCAATAAATTGAAGGAGGAAGGGACTGTAGTGGAATACCAAGCCCAATTTGAGGAATTAAGGTCCATGGTGTGCACTGTGCAACTAGGGCTTACCGAACAATACTTGGTATCCAGCTTCATTAGCAACTTGAAGGAGGAATTGTGGCCCATGGTTAAGATGATGACACCCACGACAGTAAGGCAAGCTGCAAAAAAGGCCAGGCTGCAAGAAATGACCTTAAAGGCCATTTTTAAGAAGCATAATGTTCCCTACGAGCTGAGTTTATTAGTCGGGCAGTACGGGGGTGGTAACTCTAGGATTTTGCTTACAGGGCCTAATCAAGAGGTAGCTAAAGCACCTTTCTATAATAATGGCACTAAGGGTAATCTGATAGAGCAGAGGAGACAACTAGGACTATGCTTTAGGTGTGGAGACAAATACAACCCCGGCCATCAATGTAAGAGGTAGCTGGTGAATATGGAGGGTTATGATGGGGAAAAGGAAGAAGAAGAAGATTTTTTCCATGAGGAAATAGGTGAGTGCAGGGTGATCATCGGAGAGGAATCACAGTTGTATTCTATATAGACTAAAGTGTTTGAAGGAAAGGTTGAAGCAACAACGTAACAACAAGAGGCGGATGCTGCTACACTTTTACTCCTCAAAGGGAAAAGCAAAACAGTAAGAAGAGAAAGAGGTAGCAAGTATTGAAGGTAGGGATTGGTTGAACCATAGCCATCGCTATCAATTCTTGGGGAGAAGAATTATTTGAAAGGGTGGTGATTGTCACAGCCCTGGGGTAATATTGTAATTACTTACCTCTTGTAAATTGTTGGGGGTTAACTACAAGGGTCGGGTGGGAAGAGGTCGGTTGTAATAGCTAGTCATAGGCTGTTAAGTGGTTAGGAGATTTGTTGTGTGGGCTAGAGGTCTTCTATAATAAGGACCTTCGGCATTAAGGAAGGATTATGGATTGAATGAATGAATAATCATCCTTCCCTCTTGATTTCTCTCTCTCCCTATTCTCTCTAATTCTCTCTCTCTCCCTCCTTCTCTCTCTCTTTCTATCATTCTTACTGATATGCCTTGCAAACTTGGAGAGTCACAAGACCTAAAAGAGTTGCGAGACATGAACATGAAACCCAAAGGGCCAACAGGTTGCAGGAGATCAAAGAAACAAGCCGAAAGAGCAAGAGGTTGAGTTGAGACCAAGTAGGGAGGACCCACTCGGTCATGACTGAGTGGGTGTGACACTACTTCAATTTTTCGGGCATAACTCTCTCGTTCGAGCTCCGATTGAGGTGATTCAAAATCCTATAGAAAGCCAAGAGAATTATCTACAATTTTTGTGTTTTGAGTTTTGAGAGATCCCAGCCGCATCAAGGGTGAAATCAGCTGGGACCAAGTAGAGAGGGCCCACTCGATCATGATCGAGTGGGCGTGACACTGCTTTGGTTTTTCAGGCATAAGTCTCTCATCCGAGCTCTGATTGAGGTGATTTAAACTCCTATGGAAAGCTAAGAGAATTATCTACAACTTTTATGTTTTGAGTTTTGAGATATTCAGGCTTTATCAAGGTGAAAATCGAGTTTGAAGTTGATACACATGCGTTAAAAGGACAAAAGAAGACGCTCAAAGCCAAGAAGACCCACTCGGTCACGACTGAGTGGGTAGGGTCCAACCCCTTTTCATGACCCACTCTATCATGACCGAGTGGGTAGCCCTTGTGCCCTTACGAATGGCCCCGAGACTCTCGGATGGGCTGCGGAATCTCCAGAATGGGCCGTGAAACTCTCGCCCTGGTTGCCATGTGTCTCCTCTCTCCTCCGCTATAAATAGGAGGCCACGTCCCCGACACAAGGTATGCACTCTTGGGCCCCTCAACACAATTTCGCGCTTTTTCTCTCGAGAACTGATTTAGGCATCTAAGGGTTTGCGCGGGGACCCCCACCTGCGCCCTAACGGTGCTTTCGTCTTGCAGGCCACTCGGTCATCAAGGCCACTCATTCATATTGGGGCACTCGGTTATCTTGGGGCACCTGATCACCGGACCCACCTGATCACTAGACCCACTTGTTCATCAGACCCACTCATTCATTAGACTCTCAGCACACGGGGACGAGACTCTCAGCGCGTGTTGGTGACAAAACTCTCAAAACGCTCATGAGGCCTAAGATTGCGATCAATCACGCACAAATTGTATTCTCCCTAAAAAAAATAAATAAATAAATAAATTGTTGTATTTTGGCAACAACACTTACAATCGAAATTACTGAATTGCCAACCTTAATTCAAGGGCTTGACCCTCACGCCTAGGCATGCCTTTGGAAACTATGGGCATGGGTAAATTCTTGGCGGTGAAGATAGGGGGTCTTGGTGCTGCGACAAAATATGATATTTTGAGCTGCACAAATATGATTATGCTCCAATACAATGTGCTAAAACATGTTCTATTTTGCTGCATTATTTCATCTTTTGTTGGCATACTAACTGAGCTTTTAGCTGATGCAAGCATGTATGTCTGTGTTTCAGAGGGCGTGATCAAATGAAATCCAAAAAATGGAAGAAGCCTACTCTGTTTGAGTGTTAGAGTTGTATACGGTCATGAGATTGAGAATATGTATACTCTATGCCTTGTGATGAAAATGGATCATGGTATATGTTATTTTGAGGATGTGAAGTGTGACAATAGAAGACGAAATATGTGCTAGGTAGGCTGGATTTATTGTCAGTAGCAGCCACCATATTTTGTGGTTTCGAGCTAAAACTATAGAACACAGCTTGTAGTTGTTCTTGATGTGTGCATGCAATGATTTGTACTATAATTTAGTCTTTTGGAATTGTTTGAAGGTGACATTTTAGTGAAGAATTCAGTTAGCATGAACCTCAAGTATAGACCTTGAGATGGTTGGACGTAGTTGGACCATGTATTCAATGGGTGCCAACTAGACCTTGTTGTCACTTTGAAATGGCTCTCTTAATTCACTAATTAGGTAACAAGAGAATCTTAAATGCTACGGAGTCCCTTTGTCCTCATCTCATGTCAATAATCATAGAATGTGATGGAAATAAAACAAAGATATCGGGATTATTACCTTTATTTTATTGTATATTTGATGTATATATTGTTGATATGTTTTATATCTTGAAGATATGTTGTACATATTTCATTCCTAGGATTAAGGGAGCTGATTTGTAATCTTTGATTTGATTTGGAATCTTTTACATTATTTCCTTTTGTGGATAGATTTGTTTCCTCTCCTTAAGTATAAATTAGTTGTAAACCTACAACATTTTATAAAGAAGAAATATCAATTTCTTTATTTTCTCTCCAGAATGGCATCTCAAGCCCCTTAATTAAAATTGAAGCCAATTGAGCCTATTTGCGTAGCATGCTTCAATTTAGGGTAGTTCCATAAAATAAGCAATCAACTCAGGCTTACTCTCAGATAAATGGACAGAATATAGCAGTGAATGCTCCTGAGCTAGAAGTTTGGAAGAAGTTATGCACATAAATTCTATCTTTATTCATGACATGTAAAAAAGTGAAGTGTTGTTACTGAGGAGTTACCTAAGAATACTAGGGACTTAGTAGGGACAGCTTCAAGAAATACAGAGGCTGAATAGGCCATGAGATTCAACGATAAGTTGGCAGCAGCTTTTGCTCCCAACTAGGTACAAGCAAATAGAGCGGGCGGTCATGGTGAAGGACTTGCAATCATAATACTTCTTGGAATAGGGATGCCCACATCAAAGGAAGGTCCATCAGAGACCTTATGGTGTGGGAAGATCATGCGCCTTTCAAAACCAGCACGGAAAACAAGGGCCAGCAGACAAGTGGATTGCTGCTTGACGGAACCCTCAGATAGATTTTGGTATTGCCTCAAATGGATGAATGCTACATATGGCAGTTAAAATAGTGCCGTATATTAATTTGCAGTTAACAAAACCAATCTTGTGAAGAGATCCCTTAGCACTCACTACATTCAAGGCCCTATAATCAATACAGAATCTCCAGGTAACAAAACTAGAGAAGAGAATTGGCTGTGTCTAGGTTGAATGATGCTGCTATCGAACACTTATTTACCTTCCTCTCTATTTCATTTTCTGGAAATGTGGGTGCCTATAGGGTGGTCTTACATTCATAGGTTTTGAATTAGGCTCCAGAGTAATTTGATGATTAATCCCTCTAGAAAGTGGGGAACGATCAGGCTCTTTAACACTTCAGAAATTGAAAAATGATGTCATTCAGTTCCTTTGACGAAGAGTGATTTTCTTGAGCAGCTTGAGTTCAGTCACTTGAGCTTTAATGTGAATAACTAGGGCATGCTCCCACTCGATTCCAACTTGTGTAACTGCCTCCTGCCAAGGTTGATCCATGAACTGTGTCTGGCCATGCAGCAGTACAGGTTAACCCTTCAACTTATGTAGTGCATGAATTTCTATCAAAGATCCAAGTGCAGTTCGAACACACTCTCAACAATAGCACTGATGTTAATGGAAGCTCACTAAGAAGAGCCAGTGATCAGCTCTTCTTGATGGAGAAGAACTAAGAGAATAGAGATGTTGAAGAACGCTTTCAGTAGAAGCAATGAAAACAGAGGAGAAATAAATGTACTCAATACAAGATTTTTTCATTTATACAAGGCTCATCAGGTGCCGATGGGCAACCAACTAATCAATTGCAAAACTAATAGGCTAACTATCAACTAATGTAACAGCCACTTCAACTGTTTTACAATTGACAGCAAATATCTGAGTCTTCTAAGGCTTTTCAATATAACTCCAGCTGCGCCATCTCACTGATCCACCTATTCCATTAATTGTTTCAAACCATAATTACACGGAATGTGGTACATTCCAATTCATGGTACGTATTCAGCCACACAGTATGCTACTTCACTACACATGCATTCATGGGGGTAAGGATTAGTTGGTACACTAGTTTGGTTTGTGGTTTCCTTTGAATAATATTTTGGTATGCTTATTAAAATTCAAAGGAAAAATTTTGTTATATTCATAAGATATTGCAATGAAAATAAGATTCAACTTAACTATGCAAGTCTGCAATTACATAAAACCATAATGGTAGAATCGAAATAGGAAAAAAAAAATGACCTTTGAATCCAAATCAGTTTCTCCCCATTCCGGTACACATTTGTATCGCCAACATATTCATGCAATCAGAAGCATAGTTCTTGGGGGGTGGGGGGTGCCACAAATTGTGTAAATATGTTCCAAAAAAACCCTGTGCAGCAACTTGTTAATTTTAGGCTTGAATTTCCCTTTACTAGTAGACTTCTTCCCCTCTCAGGAGGAGGTGGTCTTCCATTGCTTGTTTGTTTCACTTGGAGAAAATAATCTCCTTAATTTTGTGACTCTTCTTCTAGCTCCCAAGTTCCTGCTGCTGAATTAATTGAGGCTTCTTTTCTCCACTACTCCAGGTAGATTGATATCTCTGTGGCATTCTTATTTCACATGCTGACATGGGACTGTCTCGAGGGAGATTTTGACGAGTTTATCTTAGGTGTAGAAGTAGATCTTAGGTGTGTTTATATTTGTGATTTTGTTGGGAAATTGTTTCTTTAATTTCTTGTATTTTTGGGTATTTTTTTTTATGTTGGACGTATATGTGTGTGTCTGTAGTTTGGATTGTGAGGCAGTTATTTATTGGTATAGTAAAAAATGAGTGTCTGACTCTCCTAGGTGCTCAGGCGAAGGCGTAGAGGAAGCGCTTGTGCGGCCTCCTTCACTCAGCTGTCACCACTCTTCTGACGCCACAAGCATTGGCCTAGGCTGTAATGAATCAAAATTGAAGGAAAATGTAGGGTCGTCTCCAGAAGGAATGTGAAAGGTCTCTCACTATAATAGGAAGAGTAAAATGAAGGGGAAAATGAAAAAACAAAGAAGAAAAGCAGACGCACCTGGCTCTTCCTTGTGTTGTGTGCTGTTGATGTTGCTTCTTAGTCATTGTTGCACCGTTTGTCACTTGGTGTTTTAACTTTTCAGTGTCTACTAATTGTTGCTCGATAGTCACTATTTGTTCTATGATATATATATTTTATTCTAGACTTTTAATCAATACTCAGTTAATATTTGCAACGAAAGAGTTATATATCTTTGCTACAATTGTAAGCCTGTAACAGTGTAACTTATAATTTCAGACATAATATTATTTGTATGTTAATATTATATATTATATATCTTTATATAAATTATTTAACTTATATTTTGTGTGAATATTTATATTATATTGTATGTTTGTTTGCATGCTTGTTTGTTTTCCTGTAAGTATTTAACATTGTTTATTTTTTTATAGAAATATTGAACATGTGTCATATAACTTTTATTTTGTGTGTTAATGTTATATATTATATTGTTTGTGTAATGACCCACCTCACGAAACTCTCGTGGGCACAGAAGATCCGTGAGAAGGTCGTCATGTAGTGGCACATAATCAAGCTTAAATATAACATCTATATTGCAAGCATAAATGAAGCCTGGCATAGCGGAAGCAAAATCACAAAACACGTGCATGCATACGTGGTTAACCACTGCCATTGTGGTTACATGGTTTATATACCACCAAGGTCCATATCGGTACAATACAAAAGAAAAATAAAACGAACCCCCGACACTCCTAGAGACTCTAGACCCCACAGGACTTGAACGGCTGGGATTCCTTTATACACCATATTACCTAGCCAGCTTACGCGCTATCACCCTTGGCTTTTCTTTTGCTTGGAATAATGATAAAACAAGAGTGAGTTACAAGACTTAGCAAGTATAACGAGAAACAAGGTTAGCATAATTGAAGGTATAACCCAAACTCTCTACACACCCCATGCATAACAAGCAACAACATACCAAGACCACAAAGCACAAGTCATGAATGAACCGCATAATTAAACATGCATTTAATGGTTTTTGGGGTCCACACAAAAGACACTGGCACCCAAATCCCCAACAAATTTGTCGTTGCCATAAACTGGCAAGCATGAAACCGTGAGCCGTTGCTCCCAAAGTCCTATGCACAAGCCTCATAGCAAGTCAAGTCTTCCCTTGGGCCCTTTCCAAGCTAGTCTAAAATCTGAGCTATAGTTAACCTGAGGTTGGTACTCCCACCTGAAATGGAATATGATACTTTCGGTGTAATGCTAACCTCAGGTCGGTCCTCCCACCTGAAACGGTATGGTCCTCCCGTCTGTGATAATAGCCTTGGATTGGTACTCCCGTTCGAAAGATGTGCATTAGGAAATCAGAGTCACCGCATGCATTAGAACCATGCAATGCAGCACATAAAAATGCATGGCGTTGTAAGCATAAACTAGGTATCAGGTCATGCTTCGCCCACATAAGAATACACATTCAATGTAGTGCTCGTGCACCTAGTCATTCTAAAATGCAAGTGTCCAAGCATTCACAGAACATGGCCCCCCCATTGATGCAGTTCTTGGATCCCAACACACTCTGTCAACATAAGACTGTAATTAAATAAATATTAAATTCACATACAAGAGACCCAAGCTCCACAACTGTCATAATTCACCCATCTGGAACCTAACCCAACTAGGTGCAGCATCACTCCTAAGGAAATAGGGCGATACAAAGCTCCGTGACGATTAGAAGTGAATATCGCAAAGAGTCTTCTATGTAATTTAAAGTCACCACAACCAAACTCCCCAACACTCACAAGTTATACAATAGACACCATGCGTAATTACAAGTTTAATACTTGGAACCAAATCAGGGTAAGGAAGAGAATAAAAAATGCAAAACGACGAGGATTTACATAGGGATTAAAGGGCATACAAAGGGGGTTTAGAACTTGTCTTTAAATAGTCGATTCCAATATTTTCCGCACTCTCGTTGTAAAGTAATATTTTTATAAAAAATAATGAAATTATAGTCCAAAATATTTAAATCCAACCGTATAAAATTTATAATCTAACTATATAGAGTTTTTAATAATTTTTCCCCAATTACCTAGCTATCTTAAACCCCAAATTCCCTTAATTCTCCTTGATTTTCCCCTCACGTGACTGTTGGCGCCTCCATTTCTTCTTCCTTTTTGCCTTCCATTTCACTCGCCTGCTATAGGCTATTTGAGGGGAAAAAATGGCTACTGGAATGTCCGAAATCAGCTTTAAAAAGAAGCAAAACGGAAGCTGCTCGGTGGCCAAGGCAAAGGGGCGGCCTAGCATGGCTGAAATCAGCCTTAAAAAGAAGCAAAACGGAAGCTGCTTGGTGGCCAAGGCAAAGGGGCGGCCCAGCGCGCGCCGCGTGGTGCCACCAGCGGCTGTCGCTGTCGCACGGCCTCCCAAAACAGCGTTGTTTGACACCTTGCTTGGCTGGAAAAATCCAGCAAAATCCCTCCAGTGCGCACGCCCTCCAACTCAAACCCGCAACCTCGCCCCAACCTCCTCACGCGCGTGGTTACTGCTCTAGCCACCTCCTCACATATATGATGCGCATAATTAATTTTAATGTGATCTTTAGCCCATTTCGAAATTTACACTTAGATCCCAAAATTTCTAAAATCTAAGCACCTACACCCTCATTTAATAATTACACTTATACCCCAATTTTGCCAAATACTTGTCCACTTCCTTAAAATAATATAAATTAATATTATTTCTTAAATCCACAATTATTCAGTAATCACTTCAAATATCGGAACTAATGATTATTATTTATTTCTAAAATTTCGGGATGTTACAGTTTGAATATCTTTTTCATACTAAATATATTTTTTTATTAATTTTTTAAAATTTAGCTCCTTACTTTGGTCAGGCGAGCACTTTTTTAGCGCCTAGCACCTTAGGCAATATACGGTTCATAGCACTTTAAGGGCGCCTTTCACCCTTGACTACCTTGTTATTGATACAGTTTCTCAAATTTTCTCCTCTCAATTGTCCTATCTCTTTCTCAATTTTCCCTCTTCTTTTTTCACTCTCCTTTTTCTCTCTTCAGTTCTCCATTCTCTTCTGTCCTATATCCCATGCCACATCATTCAATTCTTCTTTTTGGCAGTTCTTGTCTCGTGGCTTGTGAGGAGTGAAAGGGATCTAAGTGATAAAAAGCAAATATATACAGATAGATAGATGGTCTGAACTGAAGCTGTTTATTTGAGTTAGGATTGTTCTTGTCTTTGGTAAAAGTCTTATCATAAGTGGAGCGAACAGAATTGTGCTTGAAGAGGAAGGTGGCTTGACGGTCATCTAATGTGCATGTGCTTGATGTGCTGCGGCATTTGGAGTGAACAGAATTGTGAGCTCTTTCTTTAATCTGTTGTAGACATCGGGCAAAATATATTAAGTAATATATAACAAATAACAAGGAAACCAAACAATACATTTTATCTTTTTTAAGCTTTCGGTATCCCACCCATGTCAAGTTTAATAAGAGTTCCCTATCAAGTTTTCTACCTTATTTCTTAATAAAGTGTTTTTTTTTTTTTTTTATCTCTTTCCGTTCTCCTTATGGATGCATCTATTATTTGTCTTATACTCGCATTACCCAAATCATATTGAATGCTATTGCAAAACATTTTGCTTTCAATAGATGCCACCTTAATAACCTTATTATGGATAATCTCACTTCTAATTCTTTCTTTTCATATATGGGTGCACATTCACCATAACACAGCTGGTTTTAACAACCAAGCTAGATGCTGATGTAGCATGCATTGTTACACAGGAACATAAAAACTGGCTAAACTGGAATCTGGAATGCAAGTGTGCGTACCATCTTTCTTTGATGTTTCCGGATGAATGATCTCACACAAGGGTTCTATATATGTCTCGGTTGTAGAACTAAGGCTCTGTTTGATTGCATTAAATGATTGCGTAGAAAATAAAAATCACCTCACCCCTTTGAAAAATAAATTTTATGAAAAGAAATTTTAAATGCTCATACCATATACGTATTTTCTATAGTAAAATTAAGGGTGTTTGATTGTTTTTATAAAAAATGTGTAATAATTACATATGATTAGACATTTTTTATGAAAAATGTGTACTATCAAACAAGTTCTTATACTATAAGTTGGGCTTTGGCCAATTTAGGAGGTAGTAGTAATGTAGTATCATCTTCTGATTATGAAATTTTAGGGATTTATCACTGGCTCTTTCCACAGTTATTTCCTTCTGGGTCATGGTTTATGTTCTCTTATTGTACCATAATATATGAGTTGAAACATATTGTAGCTTTGAACTCTTTTTGAGTTCTCTTCTATGGGCGTGTAAATTATTTTCTTTTTTTTTTTCTTTTTGAGGGAATTTAATAAGAAATTATTTTCTATTTTAATTTTCTTTGGTCCGCATGCAGGTGATTGGGGTGAAGAGAAGGCAGCTATCTATAGGCTGCGGTTCAAAATCAAGGGGGACAAGGTTGTGATTGTGGAGGGGGTAACTTTACAGAGCGTTTTTGATGCTTTGGACACAGCTTGCAAGTCCCATTGATATTATTGTTGTGATTTACTGTTCTTTCTCGACTTGTTTTGCGGATAACTTATTGACTCTTTCCCTTCCATCTTGTCTTTCTAGATTTCCCTGTCAAGGTTAAAGGTTGGTTGTTTAGTTATAGAAAATAGGTCAGTTTTCACAGATGTTTTTAGAAGAATGAAAAATTGAATAGAAAGGAAAAAAATTTAAATATAATTTTTAGTTTTTCAAATATACATTGATATTAGAAGACATATCGCATGGAAATAAGGAAATGTCATTATCTAAAATATAAAAACTAAAAATTATAATGGTCAATTATTTAAAATCTTTATTTAAATATTTTATTTTTTAATTTATACATGCATATATGACTCACACCTTATATAAACTAGCTCATGATCACACGTAATTGGTTAGGTTTAAATGTGTAAATTATTTTGTGTCAAAAAAAATCTATTATTATTTTTAATTTAAATACATTATTATAATGGGTTGGGTACATGAATTTTGGAATTTTATTATTTTTACTAATGTTTTTCATCACTTTACTAAAAAGATATTGAAATAGAATGATAAAATAATTATGTTTATTTCTTGATTCAACAAGTATTTTTAAATAATAAAAAATTACACAAAAAAGCGAAGCAATAATTGCCCTTGATTGTTGTTCTGCCTGTGATAAGAGTGGACACAGCGGGCCATGACATTACTGGGCAAAACCCATCATGGGCTAAGGGCTAAACGGCCAAAATGGGCCGAATGTGCAACTGGGTCAAGCAGCAATTAAAGGGGGAACTTATGTAATATCTCGGTATTTTGAAGAAAAATAAAAATTTATTTTTATACTTAAAATGGTTTCTTGATGATTAATTGGCAATCTGTGGGATTAGAAACTTTGATAGGGACAATTAAGGAGGATCACCGTGGTTTAATTAGGAGATGATTCATGAAAAATAATTTGTTTATGATTTATTAATGATTTGCGGGTTTGAGGAATTTAATGAAAAATATTTAATTTATTGTGTTTCTAAATAGAAGGGAATTGGGAAAAAATATTATGAAATTTTTTGGGTTTAAATATAATTAGAAGTTGGTATAAAAATTAATTTGTTAAGATTATGCAACAAGGAAGCTAATGGTTTAGCAGTTGTGTGTGCAAATGTATAGTAAGAGGTATTGGGTTCGAGTTTTGTGAGGAAAATGTTAGATTTTATTTTTAGAAAAGGAGATAGAACCACCTTAAGATTAAAATGCGCATATATAATATTGAGGGAGCTTGTAACGCAAGCGGTTATGCACGCGAGGGGCAATCGAGTGATGCAGGTTTGAGCCAAGGCATACGCATGGGCTAGCGAGCCATAAGGTGTCAAAACGATGTTGTTTTGGGAAGCCACGCAAAAATGATGTGCAACAACTGGGTGGCACCATGTGGTGTGTGTTGGGAAGCCCCTGGCCTTGGCTGCCAAGCTTTTTTTTTTCCCCACCTATTTAAGGCATTTTGAGAGCCAAATTTCACCTCCTTATAAGAAGAAAAATTACAGAAACTCTGTTAGTTTATTTGTGCAAGGGAAAAATATACAAGTGAGATATGTCTAAAATTAATTTGACAATATTTATTGAAATTATTCTTGAGTCTTATTATATTATTTTATGATGATTTTGGTTAGAGGATTTCGAGAAGCGACATCGGTAATTTTAGCAGTTCAAAGAAATTCTGCAAGTAAAGTGATAAATGTAAATTCGATAAGAGTTTAATATATTTTGTATGTAAATCATTCCATCATGACTTGCATATGATGATAGGGAAGTGTACCTAGGCATGAGGCTATGGATTTTTGACCGCTTGAGTCTCGAGACGAGGTCCTAGAAAGAACTATTAGGGATTACCAAAATCAAGGTTAGGGTGCGGTAACCGAGCCTACATGTATGATTCACTTTACGTTTATCTATGTTTGTCATGAATATTAATTTACTGTATTACATATTGTCTTTACTAAGTCTCAAAACTTATCCCTTTTCCCCACTAACCACACAGATGGCTTGGGGTTCAGTAAGGAAAAAGCGATGCTTGTTGTCGACCTCCTAGTTGACAAGGGTGTCAAACCATGAAAGACTTTAGGTCAAGTGTGTTTGTGGTTAATGTAATTTAAATGTTTTATATTAAACTTGATGGTGACACCTGAAGCTTAAGATAATGGAAGTTTGCATGTGACGGTTGGGAATTAATTTTAAATTGTAGTTAATTAGTTTTAATCCTAACAACTGGTTAGTTATGAGACTCGAGTGGTTCTTCGATACTAATAAATTATTGGACTCAAGTTGTCTTTTGACGAAGGTGGCGAAGCCTGGACCCTACCTACCCAGGATGCCCTAATTATTTTACTTATTATTGTTGGTAGGGCATAACTGACCTTTGGGATAGGCCATGGTGTAACCTTAGGTTATAGTGGCACTCGGTAGTAAGGCTGGGATGTCACAACTTATACCTAAGTGATGGTCTCTAAGCATTAACTTGATCGAGAGACACCTCCCTAGTACATGGCTGAGTGACCTTTTAGTCGAACAAGTGTGTGATTCACCCTCGTAGGGCAAGCACATGCTTAACCAAGTGCGAGCCCTACACATGTGAGCCAACCAGAGCACATATGCAACAAAGACCAAGAGACCCATACAAGCCATGCTAGGGCTAAGGACCAAGAAACCCATGCGAGCCATGCTAAGGATAAGGTCGAGAGACCCCCTTCCCATTTATTAATGCTTAGAGACCCCCATGCAGGGGCACCAAGCCTTATAGCTATGCGATAAAGGCTTAAGACACTCAACCATGCACCAGGTCAAACAAGAGATGGAGGAAGGTTAAGATGTTATAGCGTAAGTCACCGAAAGAGAATGATCATCTCTAGCTGCACAAATGCCCAGTCTCTAACGTGTAATCCATGCGAACAACACTTGGAACCACAACAGGAGTGGCTTTCCTAAGGTATTGTGTATGGCCGAGAGTCTCACTCTCTTCTAGGGTTTTCAGCAATTACAATGTTTTCTACCTATTTGCCTCTCAACAAGAGTATATATAGACTCTTGATGAAACCCTAGCTTGCGAAGGCTTAAGCCAATGTGTGTGGCTCCCCTTCCATTGGGTTTGGCTTTATTTAAATATTTTAAATTAACCACTTATAACCTATATTAAACTCAATCTAGCCATTAACCCTAGGTAAGTGGTACATAAGACTAACTAATAATTTGGGCTAGTAAGTCACCAAATCTTAAAGCCCAATAAGGATCCATATCCAAATTAGGTTTTGCATCTTTGCCAAGGACATTAAGTGACTTTAATCACATATTATTAGGATAATTATTTACATTAATTTCCTTAATATTAACCTCATTAATATTTAGGAAATACTAGCTCTTACACTTAGGTTTACTCACAAAACCTATCAAGCCCGCAATTATCTTATCATGATGTCTTATTACGTTTGACCTGTTAGGATTCTACGTATGTCGACAATGATTCTTTACCCTAAACGAACATAGACCTTGAGTGGGATCTAGAAACCCATCAAGGCCCCTAATTAGTAGAAGGATGAAAAGCAATCACTAACCTTTCAATGGAGGCTATAACCATGTATGCGTGATGTTATCTCTTCATCGATTTAAAGTGTCTCAACCAAATAGAGGATTGGATTAGGTGTCACATATTTTAAGTTTTGTCTTATTATATTTGATACATCAAAAGGATAATTTTAAGAGTAATTGATTTAAGATCCAATCTCAAATTAAACTCATACTGTGTACATTTTTAACAATTACCTTTCCATCAAAGGGGCCCAAGAGACATTCTCTCTTTAGATCACTCACAACTTTCGTATGCTTCATGAAATACCCAATCATTATTGAGTTCACACCCTTTACTGGATGCTTTCATAACAAAGTCAAAGTATGCAAATCTATATACAAGATACTTTGGTGACCACAAGTCAAAGGATGACTTTACACAGCTGCCACCAGAGTTTCCATAGACACTTGTAAATCTTATGGAGTCCCATGTTGGGTCATGTATAGTGAACTAGGTCTCCAACAAGCACTTATACATTTGCCTTGGATCCCACACCACCGACCTTGGAAGATTGGCTGCTATCTTCCTAAAGATAGAGGCAACATGTAAGCGTTGAGTGCTCTTACAACAGTTTAGTCCTCGAGACTTCATCCTTAGGCATTTATATACAATTAAGTACAAATGATGAATTGTGGCTAATTTATTTTATCATTGCAACAATTATTTTGTATCATCACCAAACCACCACACTTGGTTCGTGAAGCTTACACTGAGTTACATCTTAGTGCATCATTTATGAGCTCACCACACTTGGCTCATAGGGCATACACTAATAGGTGGGGCCCTTTCGGCTTAACATCCTCTCTTTTTTCCCCTTAGGGGATCTCGATCTTCGCTTGACCCTCTTTATCCTATATTTCTAGAGGTGGCAATTGAAGCCTTGCATCCTTATCTCGGGACTCCCTTTTGTGTATCACATCCCTAAAGTTCCTAAATTATGTGTAAAAGAAAGCCCACAATTAGTATCCCAAAGTTGCGCAAAGAGGAAAGCAAGTAAAGAGCAAAAAAAAAGAATAAGAGGAGACCCCTCAAGAGTTGCTCACTCCTGTAGTGGGATTGCCCCTCTCTTTTCTTAGAGTCAATCCTCATAGGGCGCTTTTGGCAATAAGGGCTAGGCAAGAACCCTCGCGCATCTTGAAGACTCCCCAAAATGGAGAACCCAACCAACTCTCTTTAGCCTTTCTTTAGTATGGAGATTGGGAAGACTCACTAGACCTCCATGCATGAGGTGGTGCATTTAGGACTCCATTATGGTTCTAATGTCTTTAACTTTGGGCATCAAAGGCTTGGAGGCTCTAATGACCTATTAGTGGGTTAGGTCGATTTGTCATCATTATTGTGTGTGTTGCATTTTGTAATTAATTGGTTAATGCTTTTGAGAGCATATATGTTATGTTTGAAAAGTCAAAATAAATGAAGTTGTAATGATGTGGAAAAGTCAAAGAAAAGAAGTGTATTGAGGTTGAAAAGTATGGCAAAAGAGATTATAAGTAGCATTGAAAAGTCAAAAATTGGGGATTTGAAGGAAAAAAGGTTGGTATGTAATGTATGTATATATATATATATTATATGTTATATTATATTAATATATTTATAAAAAAGGATTATTGCATAATATGTATATATATAAATAAAAAAGTATAAAAGAAAAGAGAAGAAGGCTCTAGGGCATTGGCGTTCTTTTTCCTCCTCAATTCTTTCTCTTTTTCTCCCCCTGGTTGTTGAAGCTTCAAGAAGGGGAGGGTAAACCAACGAGTTTGATTCTTCGTTCTAGCATCCTTGTGCCTCCATCTTCTTCCTTCCTCTATTCTGTTCTTCAATTATGTTTGCAGTATTTATATGCCTTTCCTTCATAGTAGCTCTTCTCAAGTAAGAATTGAAAGGGAAGCATCTAAGGCAAGTTCTTATACTTCTCTCTCTTTTAGATGCAAGTTCTTGTACCTATTTTCCTTTTGGATGCAAGTTCTTAACCCACTTTTCAATTGAGATTCATTGGTTTCCTTCATCTTTGAGATTTTGTTATTAAAAATTCTTGTTTTTGAATAAATTAACCATGTTGTACTCTTAAGGGGTATAACTCTCTGTGTTTATATCCGATTTGAAAATCGCCTTTTGTTTTGGAAACTAGACATTATAACCTTCATTTTGGACATATTACTTGAATTATTTAGTTATGTATTAAGCCATGTGAATCACTGCCTAAATATGGAATTTTATTGTTTCCAGGTAAACTGACATTGCTTCAGTTTTTGGGGTACAACTTATTGTTGTTATATTCGATTTTGAATCCATTTGTTGCTTCAGAAACTAGAGATCTTGAGCTTTAATTTAGCCATATTTTTAGTGGTATTTGATTGAGTTATGAGCTCAAACCGGTCCTTGAAATCACCACTTGTAATGTGGAATTTCTAGAATTTAGTTTATTCGATCCTTTTTTGTGTTGGTTGCACTTCCTATGTTTAATATTATGGTTCTTTCCTATGCTATCATGTATAATCTTGTTGTTCTTTCTTAAAGACTCCTCGTTCAAATCCTGAATAGGGTTCGGTTCACCCTATATTTCTAAAAGGAATGACACCTCTCTAATTTTAGTTCAAGCTCAATGCAAGTGTTTGTTGCATCTATGTGTTTTTGGGCCATCGTGCATGTTGATTTTTAATGAGTATATTCATTGGTTTTACATTATGGTTGGGCATTATTGGGGCTATATGTTGTAAAAGTACATTCATGAGCATGATGATGAGTTTAATACATATCCATGTTTGAGCATATGCTTGGAAATATTTTAAGAGTATGGTCATGTATGCATACATGCATAAATGTATTTTGAAATATTTATGTGTGGCATGATGGTTAATGAACGCGGAGGACAGTACTTGCGGGGTATACCTACAAGCTTGGTAGATGAAAGTTTGACACGAGGGAATTTTGGCTCAATATGCTCACTTGAGAAATTCAGTGTGTGGGAGCTTTGACTCATTATACTCGCTTGAGGAAAATTAGTGCGTGGAAGGACTTTGGTCCACAGGTTGATGGTTACGCTTGCAGGTATTTATGTGGACCCAAGGGCCGTATGTGGACATATATGCATGTATTATTTCTTGTATGATGTGGTAAAGCACAATATAGATGCACTTAATGTATCATGTCATTCAATATTGCTTTGATTCCTATTGCTTCACGTTCCTTTCAAATTATACTTGCTAAGCTTTGTGGCTCATATTTGCTCTTGCATCATTCCAGGTAAGGAAAAAGCTATAGAAGTGGGTGAGGCTAGTAGAGCTTGATCCTCGTAGGGTTGTGATGTGTACAGAGCAATCCTAACTAAAAGATCTTCAAGGGTGTTTTTAGTATAGGGAAAAGATTGTTTTATTTTGTTATGTTGAATTCGATTACGTTTTTTAAATTTGTGGGCAATTAAGCCTAATAGATTTATTAGCTTGGATGGGTTGTAAGTATTATTTTGGCTTTCGATGATAAATGAATAAGGCTGGGAATGTTCTTTTTAATTGAGTTGTATTTGTATCAATCTTTTTTGGAGACTCCCTCTCAAATTCCCTGGCAGTGGAGTCGCCATAAGCTTCATCTAGGCACCAAGCATAAGGGGCTCCTAGTTCCCCTTGTAGTGTCTTTGCCACAACCCACTTAGTCTCAAACTATTCCCTTTTTAGTAGAGGGTTGACGAATAACCTTAAACCACCATGTGACCTTTGAATTGTAAAGAAACAAGCTTGACCCTGGACTCCTCGCATGTAGAAAAAGCATTGAAACAATGTAAATTTACACTCATCTCTCTTGACACAAAACAAAGAAGCCCACTAGTTGCGCCCAAACATTTAGATGAAACTAGGTGGGAACCATATTGTTCCAACTCTTAAACTCCATGCCAAAAGGATGGAGAGGAAAGCGTAAGCCATTCTTCAAACTATTCTCAAAAATAGCTAAACACTCGTTTTGAACCCTGGTTGTGCATGTTTGCTCCTGATATGCTAATCTCAACTCGTAAGAAGAGGGGAAATCATAGTCTCTCTTCAACCTTTTTGCGACTCCCGGATATAACTTCATCTTGTGAACTAAGTATAAGTCAACATCCTCCCCATTTTCTCACCCAATGTTTAATAAAAACATTGTCTTCTACCATCTAGAACATTACCTTTTCAATAAACTAATTGCAAGAGATAACACCAAAGGAAACTGTAGGAGATAACACCAATAAAAACTATAAGAGTTAGCACCAAAAGGAACTACATAAGTTAGAATCGAAGAGAACTATGGGAGTTAACACTAAAGAGAACTACAGGAGTTAGCACCAAAAGAATAGTGGGAGTTAGTGTAACACCCCAAATTTCTTGAGCGTGTTATAACTTAGGATTTCGGGAATATAAAAATTATTCATATCACAATCGCTATCATACATCACACAATATCTCAAAAACCCAAATTTTCACCTTCTCAACTTAACAAACCCAATAATCGAATAGCTAAGACAAGTGTTAAAATTTCAAATGCGGAAGCTAGATCAAACCTGATATGGTTCACAACCATAATGCTTTATTTATCATATAATTGTTCAAGACGTCTACAAAATGTATTATATGGACATCATCTCTCGCAAGTGATAACTGAACATCTTAAACATATCCGAATCATACATAGGTTCGCACATAAACATAAATATGATAAACATGCTACAAGCAGCAAATTAAACTTATTCTTCAACTATCTCATTTCCCTTAGAGCCACTTGTCGAATCTGAAACGTCAGAATATTCCAGGGACATAGTCTAATTAGAAGATGAATCTTCTAGTGAGAAACTCCAAGAAACAGTTTATATCAATGCATGATCAAGTATAAAACGTATGAGGAAAATAACGAGAACTACTCCGAAGTGCCTTGTGAACATGTCAGCCTCCTCCAACGAAAGCTTTTTTAATGGCGCACGCATAGCGCCTCTCGGGAGGTCCCTAACCATGTCACATTGCCCAATCTCATAGAACTCATGCAAACACCACATCCGTTGTCCCTTAGACGCACGGTCTTCCCCACGAGAGCTTTCTCGATGGCGCACGCATAGTGCCTCTCGGGAGATATCCGACTTTTTCCCTCGGTTAACAACAAATAGGTACAACAGTATGGCCACACGAATTTTATAAATGCAACAATTAAAAAGCCAATAGCATATAATTTTCAGAAAAACACATTTCATATATATAACATGATTTCACGTAAGAGAATAACAAGAGTTTACGTATAAGAACTTCACGAAATATGTCTCATGCAATAGAAGTCTCTCATAAGAGAATAAAAAAATAATATTTGGAGTATAGGAGTCTCACCTTGTTGGTTTATCTCTTGGACAGTACAGTTTCACTACAAACGGCCTAGGTTTCTGCAGAAAACACGTATTTCGGTAAACCTAACCTCAAATATTTTTATATAGAGTTGAGGGACATTAAATTAAGGGCATAACTGAAAAATTTCATGGAAAAAGGACATCTCACGTGCCCTCACGCTCCTCGGGAAGGTGGGCCACCCGCCTTCACGCGCAGCACTTCCCGGTGCGTGTATCTCACGCATTGCCTACCAGATTCGGATAGCTTCGCCTCGTTTTCGTATTTCGGCCATAACTTCCTCATTTTAACTCCGATTCGACCCCCGTTTGAACCTACGTGACCCTCTCTTCCCCCTATATAGGATTATCAAAAAAATTAGAGTTACCTCACTTTTTTTATGACTTATTTTGAAAAATTTCGGCGAAGACCCACAACTTCGACATAGATCATTCTCCGCCACTTTCTTCCCGCCTTCTTGCAGAACTTCTTCTCCTCTCTCTAGAGAAAGCTTCTCCACTTAGAGTACCTCACTTCTCAAAACTCTCTTGAATGATTTGAGAACAATCGATGATGCCTATTTATAGATTACTTAAACCAATCACCTTATGTCACTTGTCACAATCTAAGCCATGGACTCCAAAGACTTAAAGATATAATTGAATGGATTTTGAAATCCAAAGGTAGAATGAATTTAAGTTTTGAAATCCAAGCTAATACCCCAAACTTCTACCAAATGACATTTTAGCCCTTATTTCAAGTTCTCAACTTTAATATTTTACCACATGAGCTCCTAATTTCATCCTTATTTCATTTGGATAATTCTCTAATTATAATTACACCCTCAAACATCAAATTTATCGAGATACTTAAAATCTCAAAATTAATAACTCAAAATTACTCGATATGCATGATTTTCGAGAAGCCCTTACCATCATTCGGTCTTTTTAGGCTACAACTTAGCTTAATCAAAAATCGTCTCTAATTTGATTTCTTTCAGCGTTATAAATTTTGCCTTGAGATGCTCATCAAAAATATACTCTTGTCCTTTGGTATCTAAGCTCCAGGGCACTCCCTACGACTGATTCAATCACTTATTGCCATTTCAAACATATTTTTTGGTATTTTAAGCTCACTTAAAATATGTGGCATCTTCACGAAAATATGGGGTATTATAGTTAGCTTCAACCAAATAAACTCTTAGAGATGCATAGTGAATTCTAAAAGGGTTTTCTCATATGGTCAAAATGAAATTCACCACAAGTAAGGGTCTTTATTTATAGTCATGGAACAACATGAGAGAAACAAAAGCATAAAAAGTGACTCGACATATGTGAAGGAGTCAATGTGCAGGCACCATAGGCGAATCCCACATCGGCCATGCAAATGGGGGGAACTGGGCATATAAGTGCGAAGGGTGTTCTACATAGTGACGTGCATTTTGGGATTAAATCTTAGAGCCACAAAATCGGGGATTGGTTGTGACCTAAATTGGACAATACGTTGTTATGTGGACTCCGACCGTTACAGAATGGTATTAGAGTCGACCCCCGAGCCTCTGAGAGTGGTGGTGGGGAAAACCTCAGTGAGGATGCTGAGTCCCTAAAGGGGGTGCGTGTAGGCACCTTAGGTGAATCCCATATTAGCCATGCAAAGGGGGAGAATTGGACATATAAGTGTGGAGGGTGTTCTACATAGTGATGTGCGTTTTGGGATTAAATCTCAGAGTGACAAAACTGGGGATTGGTTGCGACCTGAACTGAACAATACATTGCTACGTGAATCCCGACCGTTACACAATGCATGCCTAGCAAGCTGGCATGCGTGAAACTAGTGGTTACTGGCTAAAACCTTTGAAAGACAACCCTGCACAAGCACAAATAGGAAGATTGAACAATTTAAATTAAGTGTTTTTCCAAACCAAGGGTACTTAGATTAATTACTTACTCTTTTATTTCACTTTCACTCAAATAAAATAGTAGGAAGCCATTGTTATGGCATGAACCCCTTGGAGAAGTAGATAGACTTGGAGAACCTTGAAAGTTGAGGATCTCCTAGTATTGAGGCATAAGCCTTGAGAGATAAGGATCTCCTAGTGTTAAGGAATAAACCTCGGGAGATGAGGATCTCCCAATGTCGTGGCATAAACCCTGCGAGATGTAAATCTCCTGAAGATGAGGATCTCCCTAGTAAACCTAGCATGAACTACTCAACCGCTAAGGTCCCCAGATCTCTTGTAGAAGGCAGGCCTACAGGAGATCACTTGCAACTAAATATCTCTTAGAAGTTCCTTAAAAGGTGTCCTCAAGGACATATTGCTTAACAATAGATTCCCTGCTTTGACAGCTTGCCATAAGGCCCAAACATCTCCTAGAGATCCCGTAGGCCACAATGATGTCCGGGGGTATTCCTCTAAAGTCCAACTGACTATCACGAGATAGATGTCATCTAAACATGGCATTAGGGCATATCACTAACAAGTGTTAAGGTAGTGGACGTAGGTGTTGGACCAAACAACTATAAATCTGTTGTCTCCTTCTCTTGTGCTTTGGTTGTGTTATTTTTCTGCTCTTTCATACTTTCGTTTGGTTTAAAATTTTTGTGGGGTAAGTGTAATGCCCCGCTCCCACTTATGGGTGTTAGTTGTGAACAATTACCCAAATTGTCCACCTGCCCGGCCTTCGGTAAAGGGTGGACCATGTTTCAAGAAGAAACGCCGTAGGTGGGAACTAGGCTCGTCTTTCTCTTCCCTGAACCCTAGGATTTCCCAGCAAAATTGGGCTTCAACCACATCGCATTTGGTTGAAAAGAAAACTCATGAAGACGCCCAATCACCATTTCTTATTTATTATTTTAAACTCTTCTTCCATCCAAGAATTTTACCGGGCTCCATAAATCACCATTAAAATCAATCCATTAATTGATTACCAATTTTGGAGGAAAAACTCAAATTTTCAATTTTTCCAAAATTTTGGCATTTTTTCCTAAAATGCCTGAAAAATCCTTTTATTTTGAAAATTCCTCCGAGGCCCAAAAATCAATATAGAATTACCCCTTAATTTTCCAAAATTTTAGATTTTTTTAAAAAATTGGCCAGCGGGGCCTCGCTGGTCGCTGGCCGCTCATGCTGCGTGCGGCCGTGCAGCTGCCCGCGCGCGCGGCCCTGCTGCTTGTTGCCCCTTGCTGCTGCTGCCACTTGCTGCATCTTCACTTCTTTTCCTTTTTTTTTTTTCTTTTCTTTTTAGGCCTTCCTAACCCAAATTTCCAGAAAATAAATTAATCAAAATACTTCACATTCATTCAAATTTTTCCTTTATTTCTCCATAATTAAGGCTTACCCCACCTTTTTGATGATTACACAACATACATCAAAATCTCCTTCCATTTCACACATGAGCCTTACACAACCTATTGTTGCTCGCATAACAACATCCATATATAAATACCACACATGATCAACAACAACAAATAGGCTTTCCTACGCCATAAGGTCACAAATAAAATAATCACATGCTAGGCTTCTTTAAGCCTTAACTTTACAACAAAATAAAGGAAATATACACCAAGAGCTTCCAACCACAAGCTTGCAACTTTCCCTTTTTCTCTTTGACACAAGAACAACCTATAAGGGGAGGATAAAACCTCATGAGCCACAAAGCTCAGTAAGGGTGCATATGCAAAGTAAATACAAGCATAACAAGTCTATGTAATGGAAAATGCATGCAAGCATAGTTAGGTTATTTCATCCTCACAACCCAACATGGTTTGAGGCATCAACCTACCACTTCTTTCCCACCCCCATGGCCATAGGTCTCATGTACAAGTAAAGCATGCAAAGAGATACATAAAAATTTATGCAACCTACTTACAATGCAATGCAAGGCCTCCACCACATGGGGCCATCCCTTACCTCATTTTTGAACCTTCCATTCTTTATTTCAAGAGAGTTTCCAACATCATTTTCTCCCACCTAAAATGACATTTCAACAAGCCACTTAATTTTTGCATACAAGCATACCAAAAAATAAAGAGAAGAAAGTATACTTGCCTTGATTTCTTCATCATCTTCTTTCTTTCTTTCTTTCTTCTTCATTATTTCCTCCCTTCTTCATTTTTTTCTCCAAATGGCCAAAGGAAGAGAAGACTTCCCTTCTTGCCATTTTATACTAGTTCCCCCATATTTCAAGAATGCATCCTAGCCACTCACTAAAGGCACAATCCATGTGCTTAAGGGAAAACTAAATCTCAACCATCCATTTTGATAAACAAGACTTCTCTCTTGGAGAAAACACAAGAAGCACAATCCATGCCATTTAGTCTTCTTAGATCTCCACTCTTAATCTTGTCTTGAAATCCCAAAAATAGAATTTATTTTCTATTTATTTAATTTGGTCATTTTCCCCCCATCACATGAGAGACCACTTTGAATGACATAATCACTTTCTTTCACATTTAAATAAATCCCACAATTTTTCAAAGCATTAATGGGTGACCATTTTCCCATTTTCCTTTTGCATTTATTTAAATCTCATATTTTCCAAGGCATTAATTGTGACCATTTATCATTTTCTTTTGGATTTACTTTAATTCATATAATCATACCTCTCATTAAATGCTTGAAAGACCAAAATCATTTTCTTTTGCATTTAATTAAATCCTTCTCCAACTCATAAATCCACTTATATATATGCTCCCACATTTCTAATATATATTTCTCTCAAATTTCCAAGATGATGCCAAGTGTCACTTTAAGACACAAACTTGGCTTCCAATTCTTTATCTCGGTCCTCCATGTGGCATTACCACATTAATTCACCATTTTAGGGAAAAATTAATTATTTTCTCAAATAATTGCATATTCTCCATTTTTCCTATTTTTCATAATTAAATTCCTTTATGGAAATAGATTTCAAAATTCTCAAAATACCCTTTATGAATTTATTAATCCCATATATCTCCACATAAATATCAAATTGGGATTTAATTCACTTACATACCTAATTCCACATATGAATTATTTTCAATTCACCAAAATACCCTTTTATTGGACTTCACTATCCAAATTACCAAAATGCCCCTCTCATAGGACACTATCATTCTCAAGGATCCAACACCTTCTCAAGGGTATTTTTGGAAGTTTTCTGACTCCCTTTCTCATTCTCTTAACACCGGTAACACCGGGTGTTACAGTAAGATTCATTCACCCCTCCCTTAAGCTACCCATTCAACAGTGTGTGAGATTTACTGACGTGGACTCATCCAAATATGAGGTGGGAATGTTCATTTTGTGGTCTCATTCGATTAGTATATGGAGGCATGTGTTTTTCAAATAGGATTTATTACTTCTGATGTGAGGTGAATGTCCTTTGCAATCTTCTGTTAGTTTATGATAGGAGAAGTCCTTGATCAAGACATGATTGATTGAAAAAGAGTTTTAAATTTGTCATCTCATCACACCAACTAAGACCTATCGCATATTATCAAGTTAGTGAGTTTAATTAGTCATTGGCTCTCACTAAATCGAGACGTTAGTAATGGAAAGATCGAATTACATAGTAATCATCAATGAAATAGATTTACTCTAAATTGACTTCATTATCACTTAGATTATCTTAATATGTTGTTAAATGTCACTCAAGATCATAATGTTCTTTTTAAGAAAATAGAGTGATTCTCAAAATAGATTGAAGAGTTCAATTGACATCAAAAGAGTTTGATGTTTCTTGATTTGTATTGGATGGAGAACCTACAAAGTCACACACCTAAGCAAAGCAATCGAAATAAGAATTGTGGTGCTTGTGTTATGTTCTTAATTCCATTAAGAGTTAATGGAAGGTCTAATTATTATTAAGAGTTAATGAAAAATATGTATGCAATTCAGTAAGGGACTTGTAGCAGCAAACACAATACTATTAATTCCTTTCCTAAACTGTCAACAATTTTTCAAAAGTAGAAAATTGTGGAGTACTCTATGATTGCTATCGATAGTTTTTGTTCAATAGATTGTGCATAGAATGTTCAGGAGTTAGCGAAAACTCCACAAACTCCAATGCCCCTCGCCACTTTCTTAAGCTACATGGATTGTTGTAACATACACTTTGTACGGTTTCCTCCAAAGGGATTTTGGGGGAGTTCCCCTAGAGAAGTTAGTCTGGGCCTGAGAGAATGCCTTCTCTCAGAAGGATTTTCAAGGGCCTCATTCCTTGATGATTGGGGCACCATTCTAAAGACCTTTGGGGACTAGCTTTCCCAAAAGCTTAGGTAGTCTTTTGAAAACCTTTCAAGGACTAGCTTTCCTGAAGGCTTGGCCTACTAAGGTCCTCTAGAAGTCTAACCTAGGGACATTTGGACACCGTTACCTGAAGGGTCATGCCACGTGCCTTCATGCACGTGTGGCATGTGTCCCAATCCTTTGAGGGGTATAAATACCCCTTGACTAATTGTCTTCCAAATCTTTCTGGTGAATCTGAAGACCTCATCCCGATTCTTTGGCATGTATTTTTTTGAAGACCTTATGCTATTTGGGAAACACCATCTAACTTATCTGCATTGCACTTGCATTTTTCAACAGTGTAACCATGAATGACTTAGGCATCAAAATGCCTGTATGGGAGAGATCCATGCGTGTCTTCTGATTGCCTATTGTCTTGTGGGTCAGAAAACCCAAAGCTTTCCCAAAGACTTCGAAAGACCTTTCACATAGCTCCCCCCAGAGCCCTTTTGGAGCCATCCTTTGGTGGGACCCCATTCAGGTGACCCCTTCTGTGCAAGCCTTGTTCTTTGTGTTAGATATGAACCCTAAAGACCAATTCTAGTGACACAAAGGGACTTGATCTTGTAATTCTTTAAATATTATTTAAATGTCAAGTTTATGTTTTATTTAAATTGCAATATGGTTTAAATTTCAAAACATATATCCATTAGTATAATAAGGAGTGGATACCATTCTTAAGAGTTAGGAATATGAGTTACGGATAATCCACGGTTCGTTATACTATAAACATGTTCCTGATCGTAGAATTTCTAATATGGATAATAGCAACTCGTAAAGACCAGCACATCGTCTTCTTCCTTATTCAGTATGAGATATTGAAAGATAAGGTTGGTGAGTCTCGTGCCATTTTGTATGAGATATAAAAGAAAGATGAGTGGGTGTTCGTTACAAGAACGAATTCACTGAATGAGACTGTTAACATTAAATCACTTGGGTTATTTCTCACGGGTTAATGATTTAATGTTAGTTGCGATTATGCAACTAGTCCTTAGACCTGAGATGACATGGATATCTATGTATTGGTTGATTAAGATATTAACGATATTATGTGGTTATTCTAATCGAGACTAATTATACGTATTTATGTGCCTAATTCAGTGATATATGACGTATGTGTGCATCAGACATGAAATCTATCACCTCGAGATTTATGAGAAACATATTGATGTGAGAATTTATTCACACATTTATTGGTCATAAGTGAGTAGTGTTTTTAGTATTTTATTTATATTTTATATAAAATTATTTAATGCTTTGAGTGTCCTTTACATATATTTAATTTTTAGTATTTTTTGTTATTTTACAAGAATACTATTTGGTGTTTGAGTTAAAAAAAACTAAAAATAAAGAAATATAAAAAAATTAAAAAAAAGATATTTTAAAATGAATATTACAATTTAAATAAAAATAAACATTATAATATAATTAAAATTAATATAATTAATAGTATATTAAATATTAAATATTATATTATCTATTATATTATTTATATATATTATATATTACATTATGTATATATATTACATATGTGTGTGTGTGTGAAGTGGCGTGAAGTTGGACTTAGGGAAGCATATGCATATAGGTTATATATTATTTTATTAAATTAAGTGGTGTGAATGTGGAGTCTTAGGGCTCTGCGTGAAATCTATCTATATATATATATATAATAATAATAACATAAGGGGTTTTTGATTTGCTAGAGACTTGCGCATGGAAGCGGTGCACAGAAGGACTTGGGTGGTAGAACAGTGAAGGTAATAGGAGAGATTGAAGGTAGTGAAAAGCAAGGAATTAATTGAAGAAGCTTGTGTAGCAGTGCAGCAAGGACTCGACAGAGAAGTAAGCAGCGCAAAACAACAAGCCGAAGGCCAAAGCAGAAGCAGCACGCGCAAGCGTGCGCCAGCAGCGGATCCAAGGGAATTCTGCTTTTCTTTTTTCTTCAATTTATTCTCTTATTGCTTTCACGGTTACTTTGGGTTTTAATTAATTTTACCATGAACTAGTTTGTTAAACTAACACCATGTATTGGCCGAAACTATGATGATGTATTTTTTATAATTTAATGTGATTGAATAAATTGAGTTATGTTGAGTTGTGTGATATTAGATTTAATGCTTATGAATAATTGACCATTATTTACATGATTTGATGCCTAATCTTGAGACTGAAATGGGATAGTTTAGGGATTACATTATAGGTACCATACACCATAAAGTAAAATCGACTAGAAATAGAACTCAGTTTCTTTGTGTGGCTTTTAGCGATACGTTGAGAATTTCACAAATTGTAATGCATTTTTATTAAGTTAAATTTTCATAGAAATATAGGAAGTTATTAAATGAGAATAGATTTGTTATAACCTAGAAATAGAGTAACGAATGCGTTAGGAGATTTCGCCGTCACATACTCAGTTTATCAATTCGTTCGCATAAAAATATATGATTTGCATTACATAGTTAGATTCATACATGTTCCTTAGTTATTAAAATCCATTAATTTCTTTGATTCAACTTTCCAAATCAATTTTATTTTATTAATCTAATTAATTAATTTACTCTTTCTCTTATATTATTTATGAAACCTAGAATTTTTTTATTGTCTAAATAATAAAAAAAGTTTAAAAATTTGATATTTGAAATATTTCATCGTGGGAATGATATTCTTATTTACTATTATATTACTTGTTCGACTTGTACACTTGCGGTATATTTTAGGGTGATTAGATATCTTATGCGATCCAATAATCACTTGACAATAAATTTTTGGCCGAGATAATATGATGATGGAATTTGTTTCATAAGGGTTGTGTCATAATTAGTCAAGATTGATTTTGGATTTGGTCATATAACGAAATTAAGAGATTCGACCTACTGAGCATAATCTCATATCTTGTCGGGATATAAAATGATAGAAGGACCGTATTGTATGGTAACGTAGTAAAATATTTACAATACCCGCTTCACAATAAATTGGGTAATCATGACACATTGTTAAATGTCACTCATGATTTACGAGAATTAATCGTTGTTTATTCTTGTTGCCAATTTATTTGTGAACTCAGAAAGTCCCACCCAAAAGAAACCACTTTTAAAGAAAAGATGGATAAATTAATAATTTCATAATTACTAATTATAGTGTATTTATTTGTTGGATAAATAAGAATAATTAAATAATTATATTATGAATATAATTATTTAATCATTAATTGGATTGGGTCTTTTGCTAGAACATTGGGCTTGATCCAATGTCACTATTGGATTCAAATAAACACCATTAGATTCGACTTGGCCCAATAGCATTAAATGGAATGGGCTTGAGAAGCCCAACTCATTTAATGAGTAGGGTTAATGAAACTCTATATAAAAGCTCTCTTAACACTTTATTTAATATACATGAATCATTTGAGAAGTTGAGAGAGTTTTTGAAGAAGTTGTGTGAATCCAAAGGTAAGTTAGAATTTTTTGTGAAAAATTTCTTCTACTTATCACTTTCTTTGATATTCTTGGATAGAAGTGATTTCGAGTTAACCGACTTGGCATCCTACACTTGGAGGATTATACGGCGGTAAATCTAATGGTGAAATTGGATTTCACTAAAGAGACAACTTTTCATTTTTGCTTTAAATTTATAAATCATAATTTCTGAAAAATGGGATACCTGCAAATTAAATTTTAATTCTGCTGCGCATATGATGAGATCTATATAATCCCAACACTTTGGTGTAACCCTGTCAATTTTCTATCGAACTTCCCACAAACAAATAAGTTTTAATTATTATATTCTAACAATAATATGGATTAATAGTGAATTAAACCAGAAGTCGAGTAATTTCTTCCACTTATGCATATAAATATTGAGATTGAACTTTGCCTTCTAGTGCACGATTTCATGTCCAAAAGTGAAGATGGTGCTTTTTCTTATAATAAATACAGGGAAATTATGTTAAAAATAACATAATTACGTCCTGTGAACTTTGCCTTTTAGGGTCACCTCCTTTGTCTTCCACTAGGCTATGCTAGACCATTTATGTCACTCTCATATTTTGCTTTAGTAGGATCCTTAAAGCAACACTTCAATGGCTCCCATGTCCACAGTAGGTCCTCCTTTCTTAATTGAGCTCCCCAAGTCTTTTCGTCCTTTGAGATGAATTTTTCTTGGGTTATTTATTTTTTGATCCCCATGAATTCTTTCTATTTATGATTTGACTTCTTCTCTCTTGATTGAGCTTCTTAAATCTTTGATTTTTTGTGTGTTTTGAGATCATTTTTTCTTCTATTATATATCATTTGATTGCATGTGTTCTTCCCATTTATGATTTTTCTTTTGTCTACCATTTCATCCATTTTACATATAGTTGTTCTTTAATAATAATTTTATCAAAAATATTACTTGGACACTCTTATGACATTTTTTATGAGACCTAAGATTAATATATAATACTTAACATAAATGTATAATACATTATATATAATATATCATTACATGAGTATCATTATATAATATATTATTATCAAAAGTATCATAATTAAATATTTAAATAATAACAAAGCCTTCCCCTCAATTTTCACACAAAACAATGTCATGATGGTGTTTGAAGAAGTTCTTTCTTTCTTGAGGACTAGGCAATCTTAAAATTGTTGTTAGATTCGATCGATCATAGTTCTTCATATGTCTTTGCATAGATTCATTGTTTCAAGCTACACATCCATGATAAATTCATAAAGGTTTAAAACAACGAACTAATTTGTTAAAAAGACATTATTATTGCATAGATACAACAATAAATTTATTAAAATGAAAACGTCGTCGTTAAATTGTTTGAACTTACAAAAAAATAATCAGAGAGCATGGGAAGGTCCCCGTGCAAATACTTCGATGCTTAAATCATACATTGAAAATAACGAAAATAGTATTGAAATCAATATTAGAGATGTCATATCTTTTCAGGAATGAGTGATTGCTTATTGATAGAGAAATATGGAGTAATTTTAATTGATTCGGGATTAAGATTATTAAAAATAACATTTATCTTGATTAATCCTAGTTTGATTGGAATCAAAATTGTTATAGATGACGTCTATTTCTTATAGATGACATTTATCCCAATATTTCAAAATCATTTTAGAATTAGAATTCTTCATAGATGATTATCTATCATTTTCTTGGAATATTCGAAGAGATTTTTGTATGTTAGAGTTATCTAGTTTGTGCGTTTGTGCGGGACCTCTCCACATACTGAAAATTTATGTGTTTTTGACCAAAATATCATTTTGGACTCTTGATATTTTAATAGGGCTTTGCATTATTTGTGAGCATTTTCAAATGGGGCTGCTTTTATATATATATATATATATAAAATGAATTGAAATCAAGCTTGTCGGGGCATTAACATTTGAAATTCGCAGTCCCTTCTGCTTTATACAATGTACCTCCTACAACTGTTTGGCTTCTCTTTAGGAAAAGGAAAACATTACAGACTTGTTTGTGGCTTCCATTATCTTAACCACTTTATCCAGTTGCATTAACATTTCCCATCATATATGTTGGATTTGTGATTCAAAATATATTGATAAATGTTTGCATTTGATTTCCATTTTATTTGCATTCATTTGGCCTTAATTTCATTTGTATGTGGATTGGTTATTTGGGTTATGTATAATTAAGCTGGGTTGGGCCGTTGGCGTCTGGAGCCTAACAAGCCCAAGCCCAAGCTTATTGTGAAACCCATTAATCCCAGCCTTGTCCCTTGGCTTGCATATATATATAGATGAGATAAGGGAAAATCATTATGTGTGGTCTTTTCTCTTGCACACACACACGAACAGTGAAGCCCTAATCGGGCAACAAGAATACGCACAGAGAGAGAGAGCAAAACGGAGAAGCTCACGAAGAGCTCGAAGGAGCTTGATGATCCAAGAATGAAGAAGAAGACGCAAGGTATTTCCGATCTCGAATCCCAGTAAGTGCATAATCGCTTGGGTGGTTTCAGGGAGAGATCTGTGAGGTTTGAGTGCTTGGGATGTTCGGGTTTTTGAGCATTGTACTCTGTATAATTTTGCCTTGTTTGTTTTAGTTTCTGATTTGCGATGGTCGTGAGGATCTTGTGCGTGTATTGTGTAAATCCCTTGTTCATATTCATATAGTGGATTGACTAAAGGCGGAGCCTCTATCGTGAGTAGGATTCGAACACGTATATCTTGTGTTTTGCGTTCTGTGGTTCATTTCTATTTCTTGGATTGGTACTGCTCTTGGCTTTGTGGTGGTGTGGCCGATTACAGGAAGTTACAACAATATATACAGATCATGACTTGAAGTTTATCAAAATATTTTATCTACAGAAAGAAAAGAGTTGCTTATAAACATCACTTCTCCGACTCTCACGGACTATAAGTGGCCTTAATTGTCCTAAAGTTTCAGTATTTGTTCCTCTCCCCATCCTTCAAAATTAATCTTAATGTTCGCTAGCTGTCTTCCTAATGCAACATCTGTCAAAGAGCAATCGACCCAATAATTGCCCCTAATCGTCTTATCCCTTACCAAAAATAGGGGAGAAAGTAGAGGACAAGCTCTTTTAAACTCAAGAAAAAGTGTTCAAGGTCACCCATACCTACTACTGGTTACAATGAGATCATAAGTTCAATTTCATGCTTTCTTATGAATAAGAAATGGGTTTTTTTTTTGGCCAAGTGAAGAATGTTAATTAATTTGGGTTTAGTTTGTTCCTTGTGTGCTTAGAGGTTCAAATTTTGTCTTACTGTTAATTTAGGTTTATTATTAGAGTGTGTTTGATAATATTTAGTTGGAAAGGAAAGCATTATTTTAACTTGCATGGAAAACAAAAACCTCTCCCCTTAGATGGAATTTTTCATGAAAAATAGACAAAAACATGCTTTAATGGTTGTACCATAGAATTCAATTCTATGAAAAATATAGTGTCAAACACCAAAGATGGAATTCAATTCCTTAAATATAACATTTTTCATGCTATCAAACACACCCTTAGATTCACTTGGGATGGTTTTCTCTTGCGAGAGTTCTCAGGGCTCAGTCCTTTGATTTTGCTAGAGGAGGTAAATTGTGGGATATACCTCAAAAAGGTCATAATTCAAACTTGTAACCTATTGAAATGACACCGACATATCATGACCCATCTTTTATCATCTGAACTATGTCTCGGAAGACTTATTAGGAGATACACTTAGTTAAAGCTGAAATGTGTAGGAGTTGGAGGTCACTATATGTAACGCCCCGTTTCTCAAGCGCGCTATAACTCAAGACAATTCTGGGAATTTTTTTTTTTTATACTACTAAAACTAAGACTAAACCATATCATTGCTCTTATACATCCCAAAATTTCTATTTATTTATCTCCAAGGAGAATTATCATAAACATTAAATGCGGAAACTATAATCGAACCTAACATCATAACATTAATCATAAATCAGTTCTTACATCACGGGAACATAAATTTCTCAACATGACTTAATACATAACATAAATTTTCAACTAACATTAACCCTAAATAGGGTTCTACATCATCATTTCTCAAAATGTTCAGAATTCGAAGTAGCAGAATTTAAATACATGAGCATCGTAACATACGTTCAACTGATCATACAACTCATCATGCACTTTGCTAAGTGCCATTACATGTCTCATTCATCCTCGTTTCTGCTACTATCTTCATCTGGAACATTTGAATATTCCAGGGGCAAAGCCCAAGTTAGATGATGAAACATCTAAGTAAGGGAACAAAACATTTAATGCTCATGTATGTATGCAATGCACATAACATCATAACTCTCATGTTTTGATCGACTGCACCTTAAGATTACCCGCCATTTTTCCAGTCTCCCTGCCAGACCGAGGTGTATGGGTGCATCCTTGGCAAAATAATGGAGCCAGTACCTAATCCCAAACCCATGTAACATATGACCGTGAATCTCATCATGCTCATATGCATATTTCATCACCAAACATGTAAATGCAAACTACATGACATACTCACATCAAGGCATGACAACATGATAAAATCATTTACTTAAAATTAGTTTTTTTTGGGGTCGAACAATTTACAAATCAAACATTTTCATAAAACTAAATCCAGTTAGGAAGTACCACTTACAAACCAAACATTTTCATAAAACTAAATCCAGTTAGGAAATACCACTTACAAACCAAACATTTTCATGAAACTAAATCCAGTTAGGAAGTATCACTTACAAACCAAACATTTTCATAAAACTAAATCTAGTTAGAAAATACCACTTACAAACCAAACATTTTCATAAAACTAAATCCAGTTAGGAAGTACCACTTACCTTGCAAAAAGATAATTTTGCCTCTAACATAATTTTACCTCAAAATTCGCGTCGGACTTCCAATCATACTCAATTATGAATCTTGACGTATTCTGGGTATCATAATTATTTAAGAAAATCAGATTTCTAATTTTCTCTAATTTTCCTAATTTCTCTCATTTCCTCCTACTATTTCCTCAAGATTATGAAATAAATACTTTCTCATAAAATTTTCTCAATTTCTCTTCTCAATAATTCCTAAAGCAATATTCTTAAGCCCCATAAATTTCCTCATAATTTTTAGAATCCATGTTCTATTTATTTCTCATTTTCTCTTTGATTTTCAAGCATTTATTGCCTTAAAAAATCCATAATAAATACTAATCATGCATTTCTCTTCCAATTTCATCATCAAAAATTCTAAAATATCATTCTCATATTTCTAAAATTTTTGAAGATAACTCACCTTTATGCGGAGTGATTCGGTATTCTTTTATATTGCGACGAAGCCTCGATTTGCGCATCCAACAACGCCTTTTACCATAAATTTTCACACAAACTACTAAACTTAGCCTATAAGATTTTTCTATGAATTTTTTGGTATTTTTCTCTCTCCCTCTCTCTCTATTTTTTTCTTTCTCTTTTTCAAATCTCTTTCTCACTCTCAAATTTTTCTTTCAACCTTTCTCCTTCTAATTTAAGTCCTCAAACCTTTCAAGTTTCCTCTATTTATAGGAGGTTGAATTAAGCTTAACCTAATTGTAGTGACCCACTATCTTTAATTATTTTGTCACATTTCTTAATTATTTTTCACTAAAAATCCTTAATTATTTATCTACACCTTACTTTGTCTCCCACATTTCTCAATTATTTCACCCATTATTTTTGATTATTTGTCCACACCTTACTTTGTCTCTCACATTTCTCAATTATTTCACTCATCATCTTTAATTATTTTGTCATCTTTCTTAATTATTTTCTACTAAATCTCACTCATAATTTTTAATTATTTGTCCACACCCTACTTTGTCTCCAACATTTCTTAATTATTTCACTCATTATTTTTGATTATTTGTCCACACCTTAATTTGTCTCCCACATTTCTCAATTATTTCACCCATCATCTTTAATTATTTTATCATCTTTCTTAATTATTTTTCACTAAATCTCACTCATAATATTTAATTATTTGTCCACACCTTATTTTGTCTCCAACATTTCTTAATTATTTCACTCATTATCTTTGATTATTTGTCTATACCTTAATTTGTTTCCCACATTTCTCAATTATTTCACCCATCATCTTTAATTATTTTGTTATCTTTCTTAATTATTTTTCACTAAATCTCACTCATAATATTTAATTATTTATCCACACCCTACTTTGTCTCCAACATTTCTCAATTATTTCACTCACTATCTTTAATTATTTTGTCACCTTAATTATTTTTCACTAAATCTTCTTCTAAATAGATTATTCTTTTATTTAAATCATTAATTTTAAACCTATTTTCTTATCCTACTAATTAGCCTATTTACTTAGCCTTTTATTTTTTTCAACTTAGCACACTAACTCTAAACCCATTTACTTAGTCTTTATTTTTCCAATTTAGCCCACTAACTCTAAACCCATTAATTTTTTCAATTATGATCTCTAATTGATGTTAAAAATATTTTAAATACAAAATTAATTATTATTTATTCTCAAAATACTAGGATATTACACTATACATCTATATGTATATATATATAGACGTTTAGTTTTGCAGCAAATAAAGGGTGATATAGTCACATCCATCTACCTTTTTCAAATTAGTCCAAAAAATTGAGTGGCTTTGATCATACTTAGCTGCCAAATTTGAAGAGTGGAATCCTGAGCTAGCGATGTATTTTGAACAGGTGAGTCGTTTAGAGACCATGAGACTTTATCGTATTAATTTGTCCTATATACATCCACTAGTGTCTGTATAAATGTTTCAAATTAGAGAATTTTAACCGACAAATGCATTTAACAATCTCACCATGAATTTCGTTAATCTGATGAATAATATGGGTCATGTGTAACTTTTAGTATGGCTGTTTCATCGATTGGTCGATCTATTCCATTAGGGGCAGAGCTATAGCTTTATTAGGGTGGACAATTCCCTTAGGGCCGGCTCAACGCATAGGCGCCTAGGACCCCGAAGAAAGAGGGCCTCAAAATTAATAATTAATTAAAATTTATTTTTTTATGTTTTGATATGTAAAATTATTAATTCTATTTTACAATATTTTTTTTTTTAAATTCATGTTCTATTTTTTTTGTTATTTCATTTAAATGAGGAGACCTCCCAACTCTTAAAATTTATTGATCATTTTTTAATATTAAGCAATATATAATGAGATGTCATTTAGATGAGGAGATCCCAAACTTTCTAAGTTTATCAATCATTTTTTAATGTTAGGCAATGAATAATGGGATGTAAACTAGTAATACAATGGAAAAAAAAAAAGAAGTGACATTATTTTAGGAGGACAATTAATTTGATTTAATGATTATTTGGACGACGAAAATTTCGTCTGGAGAATCTGCATTGATTTAGGTATTAAAGAAAAAAAAAAGTAAATCAATGAATTTTTAATTTGTAAGACTTGGCTATAAACTCTTTATATTTTTTGTTTATTCAATTTCGACGTTTTCAAATATCTTTCTTTTGTCTATATTGTCAATTGAAAAAGATTTATTTTCTAAACTTGAATACAAAATTTAATTAGTGATTTTACAACTAAAAAAAGCAAACAAAGTAAAAATTAAATAAATTTTAATATTCATTTATATTATTAAGGGGCCACTAAATTAACTCTTATCTAGGATAAAAAATATCCTTAAGATGACCCTCCTCCCCCGCCCCCCCCCCTTCAACTTTTAAGATTGCCTTTCATTGTCCTTAATTTTATGCATAAATTACTATATATAACATTTCCCTCTCCCCCAAAGAATAAAAAAGATGAGGATAATTAAGTAATGTCAATTAAGATAAGAGAGAGAGCCCAAAAAATAAAAGAAAAAATTTATGTGTTATAAAAAAAATTTAATATATAGACTTAGCTTTTCTCTCCCGATCTAAAGTTTTGACTCCGCCACTGCGTTTCATTATAGCTCTTAATATGGGTCATTGTATATGTAACACCCTCTTTCCTAGATCTGCCTGAGAAGAGGTGCTACGGGAAAAAGAAAATAAACTGACTGATAAACTGAATTCTGATACCATTACTGTATATGTCAATTAACTGTAATAAAACTCTGAATCAACAAAAACTGAAATCATAAACTGCATCTAAGGGAAATCCCTAAACTGGAATATAAAATAAACCTAAACTGATCAAACGCTAACTAATATACTGACAACTTCCAGACATCTTTGGTCTTGAGTGGCTCCATGTACACACACTACTAGACACTGCTGCTAGGTCCCACATCTGGTACTCCCCCGCTAGGACCTAGAATGGTGAAGAGTACAAGGTGAGCTACAAAGTTCAGCAAGTAATAAACTGGAAAGGAAAAATTGAAGCTGAATCGAGAAATATCGATACTGATTAAAACTTACTGAACTTGTACTGAGAGATATAATAATCACTGGATGACATTATAAGATGTAATGCACATAAACTGTAAACTAAATGCAGGTATGCAGCTTGGCATGTAGGCTCACATAACTGTGATACATACCTGGCTGATCTGAATCTTGCATACACAAAAACTATAAGCACATACTGTGGGCAATATGCCCCTGGCTCCCTGGTCGACAACAGGCGAGCAAAACAAAACTGAAAACTAAACTAGTGGGATCCCCGCGGACAAGCCGCTTGGCGCGCTTAATGCAATGCTGTGCACATATATATGCTGGCACACAATACGTAGTGCTCCATATAAAATCGTGCCAAATGTTCATACCAAAAATGTATGCACATAATCTCACAAATAATGCTGACCATGTCATAATAATATACTAAACATGTAATCTAATCTTCAATGTATTAGAATATAAAGATTCCATGAACTATGTATTATGGCATGGGCATGATTAGCTCAATATAATCTAGCATTTAAATTAGGTGTATTGACTATTTTATTGAAGTTAAACTTGAATTGGACTTTCTGGAAGCCTACTTGAAATTCTGAGGAGACCTATCCAGATACTAGAAAAAAGGCATACGGATACTTTGAAGGGTATTTGGATAATCTGGGATAAAGGCTTTCGGATACTAAAAGAGACAACTTTAAGAAAACACGGAATTTAGGACAGATTGTTACCCTTTCGTATTTTAGCCATAACTCTTT
The DNA here is from genome assembly GCF_014633365.1 of Diospyros lotus. Lineage (NCBI taxonomy): Eukaryota > Viridiplantae > Streptophyta > Magnoliopsida > Ericales > Ebenaceae > Diospyros > Diospyros lotus. The sequence goes on along the minus strand of NC_068346.1, from coordinate 28,198,637 downwards.
GTTCTGAACTCCGATTGAGCTGATTCAAATTGATATGGAAAGAAAAGAGGAATAAATACAACTTTCATGTTTTGCATTTTGCGAGATTCAGGCTCCATAAAGGTCAAAATTGGACCGCAAGAGAACAAAAGCTTTCTGGAATGCTGAGTGGACAGATTGATACCCTTTTGTATTTTTGCCATAACTCTCTGTTCTGAACTCCGATTGATCTGATTAAAATTTCTATTGAAATAAGAGAGGAATAACTAAAACTTTCATGTTTTGATTTTTTCTAGATTCGGGCTCCATCAAGGTCAAAATTGGCCTGCAAAAGAACAAAACTCAAAGAGACAACTTTAAGAAAACACGGAATTCGGAACAGATTGATACCCTTTCGTATTTTTGACATAACTCTCTCTTCTCAACTCCGATTTAACTGATTCAAATTGATGTGGAAATTAAAGAGGAAGACCTACAACTTTTATGTTTTGAAGTTTCTGAGATTCGGGCTCCATCAAGGTCAAAATTGGCCCGTAAGAGAACAAAAACTTTCTGGAATGCTGGGTGGACAGATTGATACCCTTTCGTATTTTGGCCAAAAATATCTCTTATGAACTCCGATTGAGCTGATTCAAATTGATATGGAAAGAAAAGAGGAAGACCTACAACTTTTATGTTTTGAAGTTTCCTAGATTTGGGATCCATCAAGGTCAAAATTGGCCCGCAAGAGAACAAAAACATTCTTAAATGCTGGGTATCCGAATACTGAATTCTTGTATCCGGATACCTTTATCTTCCAAACCTAGAAATGAGACACGGATAGAGACGCCATGGATTCAATTTAAAGCTAAATAACAACACCATTTCGAAAGAAATTTTGGGAAAACAAGTCCCAATTGGTAAGAAACAATCATATGAATGAACAACGGATTAAAACTTGAAGAATCAAAGATAAAGATCCAATGAATAATCTGATCATGCACATTGTTACGCTGATATATATGTATGTAAAAACTGATATGCAATTCAATATAGATCCTACAAAAGTTGAGTTTGATTGCTACACATGCTCTCGTAAGAATGATTTACAAGGAGAAGAACTTGCCTTTTGATTTGATCAATCAACCGATGAAGACCAACGGATGGAACTTGGATGAACTCTAGGCTTCTTCAATTTGTTTTCTTTGTTCTTCACGGCGTGACTCTATGCTAGAGTTTAAAAGCTTATATATGTGTATATATAAGTAGGAAATACAACCCTAAATCCCATAACTCACACTCCTTTAGTAATTAGGAGACTATAATTTAATCCCTCTTCTCGCAAGGATTCTTCCAACATAATAACTCTTAATTAAATAATTTAATTCTAATTAATAAACCTCTAAAAGACTGCCATGTCCTTATATTTAATCCTTACAATTTAATAAGAATCTAATGCTATTTAAATATTATTTTCTCAAATAAAATCTCAATTGCCACATTAAGTAATTAACTCGCAATATCTTAAACTAAAAATTAGTGAAATTAATTAATCAATGCTAAATAAATACTAAACCCTCTGATGAGTTGTTATAGTATAACTTTTAGTACGATTGTTTCATCCATTGGTTTGTTGAAATAAATGTAAATGTTTATTTTATTTATTTATTATTTTTACAATTTGTTCTTTTTTTTTTACCACATCATCTAATATTTAAAAATATTTATTAAACTAAATTTCAGTAAAATATAAGTGTGTATATATATTTATCTATCTATCTATCTATCTATCTATTTTTCTATTCTATAACTTAAGCAAACACTATCTTTTTCTATTTTAAAACTTTAGCAATAAATTTAATTTAAAAAAAGAAAATTAAAATGTACTGCCCTGCTAACAACATTTGAACTCATAATTTATACAAATTATAATAAATTTAAAAACACTTCTACAACAATACCAAGACACCTTAATGTTTAAAATTTTACCTATAAAGAGAAAAAAAAAATTAAAATATACTTATCAAATACCACCAAATGAGAAACTCAATCTACCATGTATATATATATATGGATCTAAATCATGGGATTGCCACAAAAAATCAGCAAGCTAATTTGCATCTCCAATCATACCTAACTCACAACAATCACCTACCTTAGTTGGCCTCTACAGGCAAACAACACAAGCCCCATCAACGTTACGTTAGCCCTAATTGGTGTTGATAGGGTGGCTAATAATCTCCCTAGGGTTCATCTTCATAACGAGAACCTAGGTATTCATTTGCAATGAAGATGATTCTGTTCGCTCATCGTCGTCGTCAAATTAAATTGTCTTTTCGATTTGTTCATCTTTATTGTGATAAACATAAAATTCATCAGCTCGAACTCGTTTTTATCAAGCCCCTCTAAAACTCTAAGAAAAAAAGAATCTGGGGCTTGCGTGGGTGCATCTAAAGCAGTGGGAATTTTGTACAAGCAATTAATGGGGATATTAATTGAAAAGCAAGTTGTCTGCTCTTTGAGTTGAATACCTTCTTGACTACAACAACGAAATAAAGGGGCTTTGGCTTTTGTATCATCCCAATGACTAACGAAAGTTACTTGAATGACCTAGTTTTCTCAGGGCCCATTTTGAGACCAACACGAGTGACAATCACTTTCCACTCCCAATGCTGGAAATGGAAAGTTGAAATTTCTTGCATCTCTAGGCTACTCAATGCAGTTCAAGTTCAAACTCTGAGGAGGAGCCATGGGGTTGAATTTTAAGGCCCTTTCATCTCCCCTTTAGCAGTGGAATGAATGCGATTTCAGATCTACTGAAATCTTTTTATCGTGGCATGTTTTCCTTTTATACCAACTTTTGATAAAGTTATTTTCTTTATCATCGAGGTACAACACCAGCCCTCCTCCATATACATATATATATATATATCCTCTTTTGCACCGTTATATAATTGGGTACACTTACACAGTTTGGTCTTAATACACTTCAGTTATAGTAACTTACGGTTATTGTAAATTAATACCGTTACATCAGCAGTTAAATCATTTCTTAAGGCTGCTTTTCGTTTACTTCAACTTAATCCATCGGAATTGTACTGAACATTTCTAATACATCATAGTAAAAGTACTGCAAAAAAAATAAAAATAAAAAAATAAATAAAGAATAAAGGTAGGCCAACCCAAGAAGGTGATCGCCGGGGGGAGAGGGGGGGGGGGGGGGACCAAGGGTCTCTACCCCACTAGTGGTAGTAGCATGGGGCGGGAGACTCTCACCCCCTCCAATGAAGAAGAGTTGAGCAGGAGACTGAAGCGAGTTGGGTAAGAGACCTTTTGGTCTCTCACCCCGTTATTGGTGATGGCTTGGGCGGGATATCGCATGAGGGCTTTCCATAAGAACATTTTCCCAAAGACAGAGGTCCCACACAACACGCAACTAGGATAACTCCAACATTTGAAAATTCTTCCAAGATGATAAACATCATCAGTAAAAGATGAAGATTATTTGTAAAATTCATAATCCTGGTAGACTTAAGATTACTCTATGCTTTACTATAAATAAGTAGACACTCATTCTAGAAAATGTATGTATTTGATACTAGTGTGAATACTGCTATCAAGCCTTTAGCATCACCAGTGTCTGAATTAAATATCAGAGTGTTTGCGCGGAAACTTCCCCACACCTTCTGACTGTATTTTTCCTTACAGACTTGAACATCTTGACGATAATGTTTCCACTCTATAAATTCATTGTTGTGTTCGAGTAACAATAATTGGCGTCATCTGTGGGAAGGAACGAAAAGCCAATGAATCAGTTTGCAATGGCTCGAATGAGAAGTGCTACCAATCAACAGAGTTAAGAAGAAGTAGAGACCCAGTTTTTGGGACACCCACTCAGGACACGAGATGTCCTTCCTCATTCCACGAGATTGCCACAAGATAGCCTTCTCCATGCCACTTGAGATTCCTAGCCTCAGGTGCGATGGGAGACTCACTCTTAGGACTAATTGGAGACACACTCTCAGGATCGGCTGGAGATTCACTCTCAAGGTTGAGATTTTTCCTGATAGTCTTACAAACCCACCTGAACAAACTCTCTTCACGATTCCACGTGTGGAGTATATGAGGCTTTGTAGTGCCAACATGAAAAAGGAATGTAAGCACTTAGAGAGGTGACATGATTGTTGTAAAACATTGCCGCACACATGATATTGCTGCCAACCTTACAAAAGTTTATGTTTGGCTTGATTCCTCTTCAAGAAGTACAAGAAGAAAGTTACGAAACTACACTAAAACCACAGAGGACTCGATCACAGTCCACTCTTCCTTAGAGGACTCACACATGAAACTCTCCCCTTCATCAGATTCAAGATCGAGAAAGAAGGAAGCTTGAAAAAGGCTAAGAAACACCCAAAAAGATCCTCAAAATGAGAAGTATCTTGAGACCATGGGAAGCACATCCAATGATGAAGACCAGATTCCACCAAGGGGTTTTGTGAAAAAAATCAATGAAATTGGAGATCCGTTAGCATTTAGCACTCGTGAGACGATGGATAAGAAATGGATGATTGAGGAAGTCTTGGAGCAAAAAAAGTTGTTGCCTTTGTCGGAAGATCAACCTCGGAGAAGAGTCCCTTTCACCCTAGCCATTATGGAGAAATCTTTGCTAAAGAAGTTCAAAATGCCCCAAATATCTGCATACTTGAGCAAGGGACCTCACGACCATATTTAAAACTATGAGTCCCTCATGGTGTTACATGGATGGGAAGATGAAATTATGTACAGAGCTTTTCATTTGACTTTGACAGATCACGCTTAAGCATGGTACAATAGTTTGCTTGAGGGCTCCATATCCATTTTTGAACAACTGAGTTCTGAATTCATTAAAGCATTTGTCATCAACAATCAAAGGAAGAAGGATACAACTTATCTTCTCAGCATCAAGAAAATTAATAAGGAGACCCTTCAACAATACATAGACAGATTTCGCAATGTGACACTAGAAGTACGAGACTGCAAGTAGGAGTAGTAGCAACAGCCATGTTACAAAGGACTAAGACCACCTCACTACAAGAATCTTTGTCCTTAGACTAGAAAACTACCTCAACTGACCTGTTTGTGAGGGCTAACAAGTACATTCTTCAATTGGAGGTCATGAGAACAGTTAGAAGAAAAGAAGAAAGAGACAAGAAAAGGAAGGCATGAGATTCTGACGACCATGAAGATAAGAAAGAAGACAAATCTAGGAGAAATAATGGTCTCCTAAAATTGTAGTATAAGAACTACAATCATCTTTTTGAGCCTCGGTCTCATATCTTGGCAACTATTGAAAGGTCAGATCTACTAAAATTCCTTATATGAATATACCAACCCATGGGGAGAGATAGAAACACTTATTGTAGGTTCCACAATACATATGGGCATGATACGGATAGTTGTAGTGATTTAATGATCAAATTACGTCACGGATTAGGAATGAAAGGCTTTAAAGATATGTTTGAATAGAGGACAGGCACAAGAGGAGACATGAAGAAGGGGAAGAGAGAATAGATAGGTGTGCTGATGAAAGGCGACACGATAACAGGAGAAGAGAGGAAAAGTAGAATCCCCCACTAAACAATCAACTGACTAACTAAGTTATCTATATGATTTTAGGGAGAGAAACCATGGCCAACCACACTTCTTCGTCGAAGAAAGCCTATACACGATAGGTTTATCAAGTTAACTCCATGATGCCAATATAAGACAGCGAGGAAGCTATCACCTTTATATACCACACGATGATCTTTTAGTTATCTCAGTTGTAATCACTAAACATTTGATTGGGAGAATACTGGTAGACAACAACATCCCAGTCAATTTGATATACTGGAACTATTTCGAAAGGATATATTCATTAAAATATTGGTAAACAATGACACTTTTCTCTATTCAGTTTTACAGGAGAATCGATGTAACACCCCATTTTTCTCTTACCGAGCGTGTCACTATGCTGGGGCCCAAAATATACATAAATTATTTTTTTCTTTCTTTCTCGGTACATAACTAAAACCTTAAGTACTGAATTCCAAGAAAAACCCCCAGCAAATTATTCACAATGCGGAAACGATAATCGAAACCTGATATGGTACATAGTTGAATTCACCTTATATTACATCATATCCTCAATACTAAAATACATGAAGATTCCATAAACATTCTAACAAGGCTAATCATCAATAAGGCATAAGCTAAAACATATCCGAGTTAGCTCGCTGAATCCATCGGCCACGCCATCACGTGCCGTCTCACCTCAACCTGTTCCTTACCTAAGCTGCAAGTCTAAACTGGAACGTCAAATGTTCTAGGGGCATAACCCATTAGAAGATGGAACTTCTAGTGAGAGTCCAAAATATATTATACGAATGCATGATGCAATAACATGAACAATCATATGCCTTAATGTAACTTCCCAGGCTCACTAGTCCGGCACAGAATTCTAGGCAAATCCCGAACCTCTGCAGGATAAGCCTAACGTTATTCCATAATTTCCCTAGGGGAATTACGGCTACACTTTGGGGCGACATCCCATTCCCATGCACAAATATCAATGTGACAATAATATTGTGCCATGCAATTATCACGACTTTTCATGCAATATGACAAAATGAATATTGCATTCATAAGTAGCATACATATATAACAATCATATCATAAATATAAGTTCTTGTGAGAAAACCACTCACATAACCATGTTTAGGATAAAATTACTTACCTTTTTCCCAAAGATCAAGACACCTCGAAAAGCACGTACCACCTCGATATGCGTGCCTAACCTCAATTCTCGTGCCAACTCTCAAAAGTTGCACCAATCACATCATCTCGATCACCTCAATCATAAAAATGATATTTAATCACTAAATATCCTCAATATTCTATTTATTTCACTTTTCCTTCATTTTCTCTCATTTTTCCTTCTAAAAATGCCAATAAATACCATCGAGACTTTTTTCTCAAATCAAATTCCACAAAAATTCATAATATCCAATGAACTTCAAGGGAAAAATAATGGACTTACCCAGATGTTGCGTTTTCATGCAAAATAAGGATATTTGATGCTAAAACCGAGACATCGGGAAGCCCAAATCCAAAACTTTTTGCACACACTTCAAGATCACAAAATTCTAGGAATTTAAAAACTTTTCTCACATTTTTCCATGCAGGGACGCACCCTCACGCACCCAAGGAAGGATGATCCACGCGCCTGTGCGTGAAGGCTGTGAGTGAGCTTCACACTCCGGCCTTCTTCTCTGACTCAAGCACACTAGAGTTTCTGGCTTTTGATGCTACTTTGCTCCTCTCCTCCAGTCGATCCAAATGGCCTATCTCACGGCCTGAAAGGAGCTCGAGAAGGGCTCCAATTTGTCGGCCAAAGGCTCGACCAAACTGCCCGCCTCTAACTCTGGCGAGGCTCCGAATAGCCTTCAAAACTCCAAAATGCGTCAAACTCTCCAAAATGATTCTACATCTCATGGGCTTCAAAAGCCCGTTATTCTAATTTCTTAATTTGTTCGAAAACATGACCAATTTGAAGCTAAAACTCTTAAAATTTTTGGCCTCTTTCAACGCCTATTTATAAGCAAAATCGAATCCTCAAATGCCCTTGGCCGCCTTACCCGACCTCTTAGGAGCTTAAACTCCCCCTAGATCTATCCTTAAACAACCCTAGCCAACCATGAAACTAAGTTGCAGGCGTGCGATCAATTGACTGAACTTTCGATCAGTTTTTCTTGATTTCCGGCCACCACGATGGCTGTTGTCTACCCATCCCTTTACCAAAAGTGTTCCCCGACCATCCCTTGTGAAAACCCAGTGGATTTCAGCTACCCTCGTGGCCTGGTCAGTTTCCCATTGTTGTCATCTTTGAGTTTTTTGCATCTTGGCCCCTCTAGTTTTGGCCTTTCTCAATTTGGCCCTTTTTACTTAATCCCTCAACTTTCCATTATTGCATTCAAGGCCCTCAAGTTCTAAAACATCATTTTGACTCTCAAAGATTCTAAGAAATTATTGTTTTGACCTTCCTTTGGCAATTTTAGAAAACTGCACTTAGGCCCGAATTTGGCCTTAAACCTTTTCATTTGTTCCTGAAACCGCTGAAGGGTTGTTTCTTATGAAAAATCGAAGCCCTCTCAAGCTTCTGTTGACTTCCCGAAAGTCATCTATAACAATTTGGTATTGCAGCCTAATTGGCAGCGTATTTTGCTGTACCAAAAACTATTCCCGATCTGACTTATTTCGGCACCATAAATCCTATCTCAGGGTGCTCGTTAATTCCACATCATTTTTCTTTGGCATCTCAACTCTAGGGCATTCCTGACAGCCGATTCGGTCATTCATACAGTAATAAATTACCGTTATACCCTATATTTATCCTTAAATCCCATTTTTGCCCCAACATAAATTACCCTTGAGTTCTTTAGAATTTCTTGGGCATTACAATCGGTCCCTATAGCCGGAGCAATACAAATCGCCATCCCTTTTGAGTATAGAGCCCTGGTGTACCACCCAGCATGCCAAATTCATGCTAGTCAAAACAACTTTGTTAGCTTATGGGATAGGCCAACTTCATGGCGTGCCCACTTTTGAATGACATGAGAGTAGTAATATCTTTGGGGTACATGGTAATGAAGTTCTTAATAGCTAATGGGATAGAGCAAGTTCTAGGAGACCAAAGGAGGTCATGAAACTATTATATATCCTCTATAAAGAAGAAAGATGCAAAGAAAGCTCTCACTATTGCTAAACAACTAGTAAACAAGCCCCAACTGGTGGAAAAGTTAGGAGTAGTGCCTTTACACAAGGAAGATGTTGAAAAAGTGGTCTATGTTAGGAGCTAACTGCCAGTAGGAACTAAGAAGAAATAGTGAAGTACCTAAGAGAGAATACAAATATCTTTGGCTGGACACTGATAGACATGCTCGGAATAAGTCCAGAAGTAATCTCCCTTCACTTGAATGTGAACCCAAATGTTAGACTTGTCAAGCAGAAAAAGAGAAATATCACCTTGGAAAGGAAATAGTTTTTGAATAAGGAAATCGAGAAGTTACTAGCTGCCAGGTTCATTTAAGAATCTACTACCTTGAATGGTTGGCCAGTGTAGTCATGGTGAAGACAAAGAATGGGAAGTGGCGAGTTTACATGAATTTCACTAACTTGAATAAAGCGTGTCCAAAGGATTCATATCCATTACCTCAAATTGCAAGGATGGTTGATAAAACATGTGGGCATAAGTTGCTAAGTTCTTGGACGTTTTCTCTAGATATCACCAGATCATGATGTATTCACTGGATGCCGAACAAATGATCTTTATCAAAGAAAGGGGAACGTATTACTACAGATTCATGTCTTTTGGCCTGAAAAATATTAGGACTAAATATTAGAGGATGGTAAATAGAGTCTTCAAAGATCTATTAGGAAACACTATGGAGGCATACATAGATGATATGATAGTAAAAAGTAAATTTGATGAGTCTTATGCTAAAAAATTAATGAGAGTCTTCAACGTGCTTCAAAAACACAATATGCCGCTTAACCCTAACAAATGTTCATTTGGGGTACAATTGGGAAAGTTCTTGGGTTACATGATAACACGACATTGAGGCTAACCTAGAGAAAACATAGGCGATACTTGACATATAGAACCCCCGATCTCAATAAAGAAGTTTAGAGGTTGACAAGAAGGCTAGTTGCCCTCAACATATTCTTATCAAAGTTAGTAGAGAAAAGTTTGCCATTCTTTCAAACCCTAAGGGTGGGTAAGAGTTTCAAGTGGACAAATGAATTCCATAAGGCCTTTGAGGTATTGAAAAAGTATTTGAAGGAAGTTCCTTTATTAACAAGGCCAGAGACTAGGGAGCCCCAATTCATGTACTTGGGGGTGAGCGAAACTGCAATTAACATTGTCTTACTAAAGAAAAACAAACAGAAGGATTGCCTTATGTACTACATTAACAAGGTTCTCCAAGGAGCTGAAACAAGATATTCTCATGTTGAGAGAGTGGCATTTGCACTAGTAATGACTTTAAGAAAACTACAGCCCTATTTTCAAGCCCATTCTATCAAAGTCCTAACTGATTAGCCACTACGACAAATATTGCAAAGACAAGAGTGTTTTGGAAGACTCTCCAATTGGGCCATAGAGTTGGGAGAATATGACATTGACTTTCAGCCACGACAATCCATCAAAGGTTAAGCCATACTAAACTTCATAGTGGGATGCACGCATGAACAAAAATAAGTGGAATTGGATCCTGGTGAATGGAAGCTATTTGTAGATGGAGCGTTGAGCTTGCAAAGAAGTGGGGCTGGGGTAGTAATAGTATCTCCAAATGGGGATGTCCTTTAATACTTGCTATGGTTTGCCTTTACTAACTTTGACAACATTGTAAAGTATGAGGCTTTGATTGTAGGAGAGATCCTAAAGGAATTTATGGTTAAAAAATTTTAGTTTTTTGTTATGCTTATGATCTGTAAATAACTTCAGTGGTATTAGAGCCAACTCTATAGGTGTTGTTACTAGAATACAACAATTAAATTTATATCCTAAGGAACAACTTGGTAGAGCCCAGTAAGGAAGTGGAGTGTAAGGTCCGTGCCAGCAAGGGGTGCTAATGGGTACTTGGATGGAGGATGGCTCAATTCGCTATCTGAGAGAGCAGGATCCTCAAGGTGAAGGTCGATCCATTGTTTGAGAGAGAAAAGAGGATACCATGAGTCTTCAAATGCTTGGTGAGTCTTCAGGAGACTTGTTTCTTAGTGAATCCGGTCTTTGATGGGCTAATCTTTGGATGGGTTAGCTGTAGCGGAAGTCACTGGATGAGTAGGCTCTAGGAGAGTTGGAGGAGTCTCTAGATAAGTCTGTGACACAAACACAATCAGAAAGCACACCGAGAGCTCCTCCACACGGCCCTCCGATGCCTACATCAGATGATGCCATGGTGTAGAGTGGAGTGTGCATGTATACTGTAAGAAGCTTTGGTGAGTGTTTTTAAATGAGTCTTCAGATGGGTTTGGGTCTGGAGTGTTAGACTTGGATCTAAGTCTTTGGGTCCTAGATCTTAGTCCTCTCCCCCTTTTGGCTCATATCCAGTCGTATTTATAGGTGCTAATGGTGGGCCACGTGACACATGGCATGCATGTGTGACTCAACTCTTCGGGGACAAATGATGCGGATGACGCCGGAGGGCCTGAAGGTACATTTAGGGATGAGATGCCCCCAAAAGGAATCCTTTGGATAAGACTTCCCTAAAGACTTTTTTGGATAAGATATTGACATTAAATTGATAAAATTATTATTATGCTTAATTTATCACATAAAATTAATTTAAAGCACCAAGTTAATAATTATAACAAAATGACTTCATCATAAAAAATAATTATTTTTTACCATTAAAATGCAATTGGATTTTTATCATTAAAAGATTTTCATCATTAAAATTATATTAAAGGCAAAAGCATCAACTATCAAGAACATACATGGTCTTTTGCTTCTGAAACATTTTACTTGATATATCAATTATTCAAAACTAATTTGTAAAAATTATTTAAGAGATTCTTTTAAATCTTCATACCTGTTTTTGCTAATCTCCAACTAATATAGAAAATCATAGATCGTTTGATTTAACAGCCCATTTGAAATTCTTTTTTGTTTGAAAACTATATTCTTGAAAAATGACTAAGGGGATAAATTAATTTTGTTTTTCATCATCAAAACCAAACAAAAAAGAAAAATATCAGTGTGAACTCGGTGCTGATTGGGTATATCACAAAGCATGTGATGGTTGTGAGTGATTTAGAAAGGATTCATCGACCCTTAATTGGAGAATGTCTCTTGGGCCCCTTTGATGAAAAGGTAACTATTAAATCTGTGCACACTGAGAATTTGATTTGAGATTGGATCTTAAATCAAATACTCTTGAAGTTATCCTTTTGATATATTAAAGATAGCAAGACCAAAATTGAAAGAGGTGACACCTATTCCAATCCTCTATTTGGTTGAGACACTTTAAATCGATGAAGGGATAACATTACACATACATGGTTGTAGCCTCCATTAAAAGATTAGTGATCATTATTGATCCTTCTACTAATTTGGGGCCTTGATGGATTGATAGATCCCACTCAAGGTTTATGGTTCTTTTAGGGAAAAGAACCATTACCAACATATGTAGAAGCCTAATGGGTGACATCCAATGGGACAACATGATGAGGTAATTGTGGGCTCAATAGGTTTAGTGAGTAAACCTAAGTGTAAGTGCTAGAATATCCTAAAAATTAATGAGATTAATATTAAGGAAATTAATGTAAATAATAATCGTAATAATATGGGATTAAAGTCACTTAATATCTTTGGCAAAGATGCAAACCGTAATTTGGATATGGATCCTTATTGGACTTTAGTGTTTGGTGACTTATTAGCCCAAATTATTAGTTAATCTCATTTAGCACTTACCTAGGGTTAATGGGTTCGATTAAGAAATTTAATTTGGGTTTTAAGTGGCTGATTTAAAATGTTTAAATAAAGTCAAGCCTAATGTAAGATGGGCCACACTCATGGGCGTTAGCTCACACAAACTAGGGTTTTCATCAAGACTTTATATATACCTTTGTTGAGAGTCAAAAAGGTAAGATTTGTGCCAAAAACCCTAGTTGTGAGTGTGATTTTCGGCCATACGAAAGGGTAGCCTCTTGCCTCCAAAATTCCTCCCTCCCATTGAGCTAACACGCCATGCCACCCTAGGGAAGTCACTCTCGTTAATCTTCCAAGTGTTGTTCGGTGGATTACACGTTAGAGGCTGGACGATTGTGGTGCTAGACTCGATCATACTTTCTTTGTGATTTGTGCTACAAAAGGTATTATCTATCTTTCTTCCATGATCTATTCCCTAGGAGTCGATCCTTTAAGGGAATTTGTGTATAACATTTTTTAAAATTTTGCTTGTATATCTACACGGATTCCTTCAATGGTATCAAAGCCAACTCCATAGGAAATAGATTCGACATAACAAATAGCAATTATTCGATAGGAAATAGATTCAGGATAACAAATAGCAGTTACTCGGTAGGAAATAGATTCAGCATAAGAAAATTTCGTTACGTCCAACGGTTATATTTTTCAAAAACAGATATCAGTCACTCAACTAATTTAAAGAGATACTCGATTAATATAACACCTTAATCGATTGGACAATTCAAGTAATTGATTATATGTAGAGCTTACAAGAGTATGACCAAGCATTACTGAACTAACTCATAAGCCACTGAGACTATGCATTAAGCACTCGACTACTAAGCTAGACTTATTCGACTAACCAAAGTTTATACTCAAGCACAAACAATTGATACTGGATTAAATAGGAAGTTCAAAAATTTAGCCAGAGATAGTCCAAACCTTACTTGACTAACTCAAAAAGATATTCGACTTTTAGAAACACATATAGCTGATTAACAACAGGCTTTACTCGATTAATATTTGAGAAATGGAGAGCATGAATAAGTTACTCGATGAAGAAAACCTTAGAAGTCGATTAAAATATTTTTCCAAAAGCGCATATTCGACTAACTTAAAAAGCACACAAAATATTTCTCAATTGATTTTTCAAAAGAAAAATAAGAGATGTGTAAAGGCTTCGACTAACATATATAGATACTTGATTAATTCAAATACATTAGCCAATTGGAATATAGCTTTACTCAATTTAATATATGCTTAGATTTTGATGCTATAGAGATACTTAATTATTCTTCAAAGCATACTAGAGTGTTAAAGGATTAATACTTGATTATATAAAGTGTCATACTCGATTGAAGTTTTAAAAAATATAGATTTTTCATAACACATACTCAAGTAGAAACTTACACTAATCAATTGAATCTTTTAAATACTCTATTGACATGAAAGTGGAATTGATCAATACTCGATTATTTTTTTAAAGGGCTTTTTATATACTTAGCCGATTATCAAAAATATTTTCTCAAAAACTTAACATCATGCTTGATTGATAAAAAACCATATTTAACTATTTTAAAGGATATATATATATGTATATGAGTATGAAGTTCTCCAATTAAAATAATTTATAGAAAAATATTTTGGGAATCATCAATAAACCAAATTTACCTAAAATAGATTTTTCAAAATTATTTTTTCCATAAATGAAAACACAAATTTCTAAAAATATTCTTAACACTTAAGAATAAGACCATTATTAGGAAATCTATGAACTCATTCATATAAATAAATTAGAGAGATATAAATGAAGATATGACCATTAAAATATGAAAACATATTTTATTACATTTGCAAGATATACATCATTAGTGCCATAATATATATGCTAGATGTCATATAAATCCAGTATTAAGAGCACTAATACTAACACACCCCATGCTAGAGGATAATGGATCCCATTAGTGGACATTTACCTTCATACACCACTACATAGAGACCACATAAAGAACATTCCCACCTTTTAGTCCAGATGGTTCTGCCTAATAGCAAATCTTTGACACTAGGGTAGAAGACAACTTTGTTGCCTTCGATCAAAGGTCCAGATACACAATCAAAAACTAATAGCTGATCATTAATTCTCTCAACCATGTGATTTGTTATAGATGCCACAATGAGTAGATGCTTATCTAACACCTACCCACATGTCTACTATCTGCATCTCATGCAATATGAAATGTGGCTTACCATCCATTATCATTAACATCTCATGGTAATCAATGGTAGTAACCCATTTCTTAGTTGATAATCGATTAATCATATTCTTCTTATGATAAATTTGATGATTGGGAATCTCTTTAATAAATCCTAAGCTAAAGACCTTTGTCACATATTCTTAACAACTTAAGAATAATATCTTTACAAGGATATCTAGGGACTCATTCATATGATAAGAAGAAGAGTTATGAATGAAGATATGACCTTTTATTCATTTACAAGAATACATCATTAGTCCCCATTTCACATACTAGATGTCATCTAAATCTAGCATTAAGGCACTAACACCAATAATTTGATGGTTCATGTATTGACATTTCTTTCTAGTCTTTGTTGTCTACTATGTTGGTTTGGACTGCTTAGTAACTAGGGGTGAACACCACAAATGCTAACACTCACGTAAAATGGTGACTTGAGTTATAATTATGTTTATGCACCCTAAGTGATTATTTTGGTGAGTATTATAAAGTTGACGGCACAACTATTAACCTTGGATGACCAAAGCCAACATGATCCTTAGGAAAGTTATTGTATCTAAATGTTTTTAGAAGGTGACACTAATAAAGATTTCCTCCTATAGTTGTACATATTTTTCTCTTAATGTTAGGAGGATTATACTTTTTTAATATCTTTTTAGATCTTCTTGTATGATCTTTTGTTGTGAGGATCGAGGTATGCCTTAGACTAAACCTATAGATGCTTTTTGGTTGTTTTAATGAAATTCTTGTTTATAGAAATTTGGGTGGCTTCCATCTATGAAACAAATATGTAACAATGAAATCTATACTTACATAATAACAAAATGCCCTACAAAGATAATAATAGTTCTCTATGTAACAGATGATGAAAAGTTGTGCTTAATTCTTCATAATAACAAGATCAACCAACTCAACTATTGTTTCAAGAAAATTATAAATAGTTAAACCACAATAATTTAGATTTTAAAGTCAGCTTTTCGATATATCTCCACATATTCCTGCAAAAGAAATATAAAAGTTGTAAGCTTAGACCTTAATAACTAGACTAAAACAATTCTAAAGCTTTTAACACAAGCCACAATGTGTCATTGATAAGAATAAAAAAAATGTCATCAAAGTAAGAGATTAACTTTCAAATCACACTGTATACAAATATGAGACCTAACAATAATGATAACAATGTTTATGACAATTCAACCATTTTCAATGGGAAAACAACTTTGAAGAAAAGTTATGTGTGCAAACTAAAGTACAAAATGTAAAATAAGGAAAAATAATAAAATTTAATAAATATTTAAGTTCTCAAATCAACACTATTGAACTAGAACACTTTTGGATGCTTATGTGGATTGTGTTAAGTAAAATCTTGAAATCTTGATTGTCAAAAGGGAAAAGGTTCCAAATAAGAAAATGCTAAGCATCCCTTGAATTGACAAGACATGAAGTTAATTTGCATTAGTATGATGTTTGGATCAAGGCTATTGGGTTTTTGTAAGGGATTTTAATAATATATTATTTGTAATTTCAAATAATGAATATTTTTGCTTAGGCATTGGGTTAATTCCAATTTGACGAATTAATTACAAGTTAGTACCAAGTCAAAGATTAATTAGGGAAGTGGTTGCAACTTTGCAAGGCAGGGAACTTAACTACATGTTGTAAATGTACCTTGTGTAAATTGACCATACACCCTCTAAACTTTGGTTAATTGATTTAGGCACCCTTAAAACTTTAAAATTGACTCAACTAGTCCCTAAACCTTCAAAAAAATTAGCTACAACACCTCCGTTGTTACTAATGACATTAAGTAAATTAGACATACGCTCTAAAGACCCGGATTTTTTGGGAAAATAATAGTAATTTATCTTTGTGTTTGAAATGATCTACTTATTGGAGACTTGTGTATTGAGGGAACAATATGTGTATGTCTAAGAGGTCAAAGTAGGTAAATTTTGATTTATGTTGGAAAGAAAAAATAAATGAGGTGTTAGATATGGAAAATCGAAGCTAATGAAGAGGCAAAGGAAATAGAAATAAAGGAAATGGAAAAATATGCGTATGCGTGGGTTATGTTGTATTTTAAAGGAAAATAAAGAAAGAAATGAATTATATATATAATTATTTAAAAGGGTTATAGGAAGGACATGTGGGGGATTTATTGATTTATAAAAGGGTA
This sequence comes from Diospyros lotus, assembly GCF_014633365.1. Classification (NCBI taxonomy): domain Eukaryota; kingdom Viridiplantae; phylum Streptophyta; class Magnoliopsida; order Ericales; family Ebenaceae; genus Diospyros; species Diospyros lotus. The sequence goes on along the minus strand of NC_068346.1, from coordinate 28,181,761 downwards.
AATGTGGAAATGGGAAAAGAGAAAAGAAAAAGAAACATATATATATATATATATATGGAGAGAAAGATAATCTGCGAGAGCTTTTCCTTCTTCTTCCTTCTCTTTCCACTGCCACCTCTTCTTTTTTCACTTCTTCTTTGATCTTCTTTCTTCTATGCTTGATCTTGAGGGTTGGAGGTGAGGATAGTGGCTTTGGTGGCTTTAAATTTCGATTAAGGCAAGTTCCTTCTTTCTTTGTTATTTATGTAAAAATTCCTCTCTTTTTCGTGGGGTTGATGAAAATGAGTCATTTGGGATTTTGGGGACCCTTGCAAATGGTAAATTTGGGGGTTGTTTTGGAGATTCGATATGTTTGTGCAAAAAGTTTGGGTTTTTACATAAAATCTGGTTGTATATAAATCTTTTGTTTGTTATCGAATTTTGAGTGTTTAAGCTTGTGGTTTCATTGGGTTATTGATCTACCCCATATTTCCTAAGGATTGGTACTAGTTTTGAGCCAAAATTAACCTTAAATGCGTTGGAAATTGAAAAATTGGGTTAGGGTTTCATTCTGCAGAATCTGTTATGTTTCTGCTTGTAAGAGTCAACTCCTAGTATGTTAAAAGTTGACTCTCCTTCAAAAGTTGACTCCCAATATGTTAAGAGTCAACTCTCCTTCAAAAGTTGACTCTCCATATGTCAAAAGTCAACTGTCGCAGTGGACTACATTACGCACCTTGTACTCTTTTAGCCATAACTTTTAGCACCGATATCGGAATTGAGATCCTCTTTTTGCGTTGTAAACTAGAAAATGAGGGATTTAATTTGATATATAATTTGAGCTATTTTGGTTGTAAAATGAATCACAAAAGTCTTGTTGTAATGTGATATGCTATCCTAAGAGAATGAATTATTGAGTATGTGCCCACAAATAGTACACAATTGTAAGAGAAGTGACGAAATGATTAAAATCATAATGGAATTGATTTTGGAACTTGATCATATGCCCATGAATAGTGCATTTGTGAAGTAAATGATGAAACTATGAAATAAGGAAACATGTTTATATGTGGCATAATGTGATTACATACGTGTTGCGCATGCATGATATACTTGTATGTACATTGGCGCATTTACCATTTTGCAGGAAGGGGAAGAAAAGGGATACCCTGCAAAGCAGAAAGTATAAGACTGTGGGTTAGAGTCCCAGCATCTATCACCGTGATGTGTAAGACTGTGGGTTAGGGTCCCGCAACATTTGTTACTTAATGTGTAAGACTGTGGGTTAGAGTCCCCCAGCACTTGTCACCATAATGCATGAGACAGTGGGTTAGAGTCCCACTGCAGCTATACAAACTCACCTGAAGTCAGGACGAGGGTGGATAATGGTCCATGATGTGACAATGAAATTACTTTATTTTGGGCACATGTTATATATATATATTAATGCACGTGGCACACATGAATTTTAGCATATGACGCATATATTAACGCATGTGGCATGCACGACCATTGTATGGCTAAAATATTTATGTTTGCATAATACTTGCAAAGGTAGGTAATGGACCACAATATGATTATGACACTTTTATATATATGCATGTGTAAGTACATAAATGCATGTGGCAAATATGAATGAATAAAGTGGAGAAAGGAATAAAAATGCATGTGGCAAATATGAATGAATAAAGCGGGAAAAAAAATAAAAACAACATGACAAGGTTGGACATGGCTAGGAAGTTTTATATCTGCTGAAGTGAATTTAAATTGTTTCGTGTATTGTTCTTCCAGCTTTGCCTAGTTTCTGATACTTGATTTCATTCATATTATACAGTTTTTGGGCCTTGTGGCTCACTTTGCTTATTCCATGTCAATCTAGATAAGGGCAAGGCTGTTGTAGGCGCTGAGTCTAGCCATACTTGATTTTTTGTCTCCAAAGATAGAGGATCTTGGGGAGTGTTCTATCTTCTTTTGAGCAGGGCATGGGGAAATAGACAGTTGACGTAATCTTAACACAAGCCACTTTGATTTTGTAATGTATGGGCGGATAAGCACAAGATTTTTATCATATCAGATGTTGTTATATGAAGGAACAAGTGTTATATTTTCATTTTATTTTATTATGAAATGTCATGGAAGTACTATTGGGATGCTCTGTTTCCATTTCTTAACGACCTGCTCACGAATTGCCTATACTAGCGGGTACTCCGGGAGATGGGCTATGACATACACCCCCTTGAACTTTAGGTTTTTGGCTGAAACACCCATTTGAACTGTTATTTCAGGCCAAATCAGTCCCTAACCTTTCCTAAAAAGGCCAAGAATGATTTAGCAAAAAATAAAAGTTTATGTTGTTTCCAAGCCTAAGATCCAAAGTTCAGGGGTTGTACAAGCAATTTACTTAACATTGTTAGTAATTGAAGAGGTGTTATGGCTAATTTTGGAATATTTTGGGAACTAATTGAGTAATTTTAAAGTCTGAGGGGGTGTCTAAATCAAATAGCTAACATCTAGATGGTGCATGGTTAATTTACCTATGTACCTTTAAAGGCACAAGAATAGTATAACACTCTACTCATAAAACTTAATTTTTGTTGTCATTAAGGCTAGTCTTTCCTTGAAAAAAAAATCTTTTCTTTTCCCTCATACCAAAATTCCCTACTATAATAATAGCTAATCTAGCAAAATAGGAAAATATACATGAAAGAAACCTCAACATACTACACTGCAAAGGTTTCTTAGGTCTATTACTTGATATTTTTCTATAGTACATAAGACATTTAAATAAACCACCCAGAAAGAGATATTAGTATTTAAATACTTGTTAGAAAACTGAGCAACTAAAGTTAAAAGGTACAAGTACTAACCTCTACAAGTTTTTTGATTTTCGATTTTGAGGCTGAGAGATAAATGTCAATACTCTTTCGTGATTGAGGTATGTGTTCTTTTGGCATACTATAAATCACTTTATCAGCTGCTTTCCTCACTATGGCTTTATGACTCTCTTTACTAATTTTACCTTCTTTCCATGATGGCTTCAAGATATCCTTAATATAATCCACAAGTAAAAATTTGAATGCCTTGATGTTCTTCATGTCATTGAATTTCTCAACCTCATTAGCATTTACACCTTGGTTTGTATCTTCCAAAGGATCATGAGAATGCTTATTCTTTTCAACTTGATTTGGCAACAACCCATGAGGTGGGTTGTTAATATTGAGCAAAGTAGGCCCAATAATGTCATTTTGGCGATCATATTGTTTGTTGAATCCAATAACTAAACTTTGGTTAGAAAATGTCATAACATGAGGATCAGCTTGCCCTGCAAATTTGAACCAATAGATTACACAAATTCCATTAGTTTTGTAATTCATTAAGCACATCCATGATTAAGTTTCAACGTATTTAAAATATTAAATGATACACTAATTAAGCTAAGAGATATAGGAAATTACCATAATTTGAAGTCTGGTCCAACTTGGTGGCTTGATGTTGTGAATCACCCATTACTAATCCATTCCAACCACTTCCAACTGAATAAAGTCCCTTTTCCTGCCGCCAACTATACATACCAGGAGACATCATTGTGAAATGGCTTCCTTCACATTGAGAACTTTGTTTGATGCCAAACGATCGTTTGCTATCCCCTTTCTTTGATTCGGTAATATACCATTGTGGATTAATATGATAAGAAAATTGTGATGGTTGCCACCATGGTTCTAATTCATTGCTTAGAATAGATTTCCCATGTTTTGACCTTTTTCTATTTCCACTCATCATTCTTGTGCAAATAGAAGTATCTATTCACCAAACTAGTTACAAGGTATATAATCTGCAATAAAAATGAAAACATATCCATCAACTAGTGTAGTCAAAATAAGATCATTTACAACAACAAAACATTATTTTCTTGTTTGGCATTTTCACTTATGATTGCATTTCAAATACATTATGGAAAGATTTGAGAATTATTGTTTACTCCAATCATAAAAGTCCCAACTATTATGGAACTATTTCTAGTAAAATATCTTACATTACTAACTATTCTTGTAGAATGGACTACCTTTCGTACTTTAGCTACTAACTTTGCACTATTTTCTTTCTCATTAATTTTAGTTGTTGCTTGTGAACATTGACAATACTTTTTTGGAACTCCATGATTACAAGAAGGTGGAAATAAACATTAGAATATTACTATAAAAGTGAAGTTTGATACTTTGTCAAATGCAATTACATGAAGGTTTGATCCTTTAATGCTTTATTATAATTGTGATTTCTCAACAACATCATAATCTAATTCCATAGTTTGTTCTATCTATAATTTTTACTTGTGTCCTTTATATGAAGGTTTAGAATTCCACTTGTATCAATTTGGATGCAAAAGTGTTATAGGACACTAACAAAAAAATAGTGTAAGCTTCAAAACTCACCAAAGAGGTAACAATAACATCGATCATTCATGACAAACGAAAATCTATACAGTTCTTGGAAGATGGATTAAGGGAACTGATTGACATAACAAAATAATTTTTTTGATTGAAGTTCATGTTAAATAAGTACCAATTACAACCATTTGAATTCATTAAATATGTAAATAGGTTAGTTTTCCAATATTTTGTTTTGAAGTGACTTAAATCCTTTTCAATCCTCAATAGTAAGGTAGTGACTTGGAAGGGAAGTTCCTCTCTATTAGACATGTGATAGATCAGCAATTCTAGGTCCACCCTTGCTAACTTACCCAGATACTAGTTCTCCATATTCAAAGTTTTTAAAATGGTGAAAAACATGTATGTCGAACTGTAAATGTAATAAAACTAGCTTATTTTCTATTGTGCAATGGAAGAGGTAAAAGAAGGGTCATTTAATTGTTGGTTCTATATTGAAAAAGAATATAGTCCTATTATTCATGATGTTATGCAATTTTGAATATAAAAAATCTACCCAATGAAGGAAAACAATTTGTGACAAATATTTCATTCCTATTATTTATTGGAGTGTTGAATCTATAAAGGCTAGCTTGTCAACAATATGGAGGGACATTATGAATGTCTAGTAGGTTAGTAGCATGGTAAATAAAATTATTAGTGATGAAATTAGATTTAAATTATCTATAAAATGATGAAAGTTGTGAAATTATAACTGGATGTCTAGATGGACCGAAGTTCTATCAAAGTAAGTTATTTTCATTGCCTTTGGAAAAACATAACATGGTGAGACATATTAGTGTATTGTATGAGATTGTTTAAAGTGGATTTAGAAGTTCAAATGGAAAAGGAATCTATTTATTTGAAATGGTCGCTTGAAGGAAAAAAACATAGCCTTGTCAAAATTTATCTAAAAATGATAATATGTTTTGGCATTTTATCCTAATGAGTCTTAAAATATCAAATCGTCTATAAACCCAAAGACTATTATCTAGTTAGGTCTCATCCTTACAAAAGTTTAAAATCTTTTTCTTGGCTTGTTCTATCCCATGTCAAATTAATACAAAAGCTTCACTTCTTAACAAAGGCATTCTCAACATAGGTGATTTCTTTTTCCCTATATGTAATTCATAACCCAAAACACATGATACCGGAGTGTTGCAAGTCATAGAAAATGTGATGTGTGAGGCTTAGCTAGTTAGTGGGGGATATGATAGGTTTTCATTCTCTATTAAGGTTTTTTTTTTTTTTTTTCTTTTACAAAGGGGGTGCTCTCATTTCTTATGGATTCCTAAAAATACAAAATAAAGGAAAAGAAATTGTGAACATGGCATTCTTTGGACTTGTAAGGTCCATCTTACATATAAACAAACTAAATGATGTTTAATGATAAAAGCTTTAAGTTTGAATAACTTGTTGGAGAAAACATGTTTTAAGCTTTGATTGTTGATTGAAAAGTTGTAATTGAGAATAACACTTAATCTAGTGGAAACTTGAAATACATCTTAGATGAAGTACAAAGATGAAACATCCCTATCAAGAAGAAGAACCCTTCTGGTAGCAACCTGCATTTGTGTTTAATGAAACATTAAGGATTTAACATATAAAAAATTTTGTTGTGTAGATTGAAGGAGTCTTTTATGAAAGTTGAAGCATATTTCATTGAGTTTTTCATGCCCAATAGAAATGTTGTATAGTTTTAACTATTGGAAATGTTCTAGAGTGTCCAAGTCAAAAAAGAAAAAAGTCCTAAAGGTAGATATTAGCTAGATATATGAAGACTTTACAAAGATAAAATTATTTAAATACCATTGTGGGTTTTTGTGTTTCCTAATGAGGCCCAAGGCAATGACGATTTTTTGGGTGGATTTTATCTTCATAGGCTTCGGCCCGGGATTGAAGAACCCAAGTCTGTCACCACTTTTAGGTAGCCCATTTTAGAAGCCAGGCCATAAGTTTTATTCCTACTTTAGAGAAGAAATAGGCCTTAGCCCATTTGTTCAAGTGGGAAAAGCCCACTGTTCCGAGTCCAAAAGCCCTTCTTGTCTCCTAAGCCCTAAGCTCACATATAAAAAGCCTCTTTTGTGAGGCCCATTCCCCTTGGTGTTTCTTTCTCTCGGCTGAACCCTAGCTTCTCTCTCTCATTTCCTTTCGTGGCCGTTTGCTCCCTCTCTTACCTTGTACATCCGATTGTGATGAGATCTTCTTGCCTTCTATGGTTGATCCCTCCTTCCTTGTGTGCGCCCACCTTTCCTTGTGTGCGAAAGGCGATCCTTCGATGTTGATTGAAACCTATACAAATCTGAGATTGAGGTCTCTTCTTCGGGTAAGCTTTTCTCTTTGCTTTGTGCTTTCTACACTTTGTCTTTGTGATCGATCTCTCTTCTGTGGTAACCTACTGTGTGTGGCTTTGATCATTTGGGTGAGAGAGGGCTTCGGTTGAGTTCGACCGAGAGGTGTTGGGGTTTTTTGGGCTTTCAGTTTGAGGGTTTCGTTATGGCTTTTGGTTCCTATTCGTTGGCATTACCAAAGTGGTGAATGGACTCTTCAGATCTGAGCCTTGAACGTTATTTAAACAGGGAGTTTTTACTTTGTCTTCATCTTCTTGTTGCTGTTATCAGTACTTTGTGTATTGTTCTTTACGTTCGATTATATCTAGTTCGATGTTATTGCCCTAACCCATTTATTTTGTAGAGATTTTCCGTAACAACCATAATATCAAAAGAAGCTCTACAAAAACTTCAATTTCACATGGTAACTTAAAAAAGTAAAGCAAGAAAAAGATTGAAGAAGTTTCAATAAACAACAAGAAAATTTTAAGTCTTCATAAAACCAAAGTACCCTACTACCTTATCATTCCATTCCTTGTTTTAGTGAAATTTTATTAGTTTTAGAATTACATTCAACAAAATCATAGTTGGAAATAGCATTTGGTAATCCTTCAAACTCCAATAACTATCAACTTTTGAAGAGAATTTAACAACAAACCACCCGATTCCTTCCAGAATCAATCAGAGTCCATAGATTAATTTTCAATGTTAAGCTAGTCTTCTAATTTCTTCATGTTTAATGAAAATATTATTCTCAAGTTACAATTCAATGATAACTTTTTGGCTTCTACATCGAATATACTAAGGATACACTATTTTTAAATTAATATGGGGAACTATTTTTGGAAAGTTTATCTTAAAGAACTATGATTTCTTGACAAATAAAGAAAAAGATAATTTTTAATATTCCCAAAAATGGTTCACTTCAGCAAATAAAAATTACAACCTCGAAATCGAAGAATTTAACAATTTTCATTTTAACAATCAAGAAATAAACAAAGAAATAGATAAATTTTAAGAAACATGTCTAATGTTTTGTATAATCTTCAAAATCAATTTCCTAATTTTCACAAAGATGCCAAATCCTACTCATGGCTATTCATTGATGAGGTTCCTAAATTAAGGGGTTAGAGAAGGTGAGGCCATGGAACTTTAGGGGGAAAGTAATTTTTAGGGTATTCTATGTTCTATTACCAATTTACAGAAAGATTCGTAAGTAATGAGCACCAAAGGAAGGGATCGTGAAGCAAAAGAGTTCAAGGCTAATTCTAGTCTAGTGAAATAAGAATTGAGATAAGGAAAGGAGTATGACATACCTGCTCACAACTGATAAGAAAAGCTCTGAGGTGAGATTTCCTTCTCTTCTAGTTCTTCTACGAATTGAAGTAGTCGGAGCTTTAGTACTCTAGTTTTGGCAACAATGAAAGTATTTAACACCTTTCAGTGGTTCTTTGATAATCGTAGGCTAATAGCACGAACAAGGGTCTTTTGAAGCTTTAACCCTTAACTTAATAACAAAAAAGGCCTTGCCCTAAGGGGCCCAACCCTAGTATTTAAAAAATCATTATTTTCACCTCTGACTCCTAAGATTTTGAAGATAACAAAAACCCTAATGATTTTGAAAATTATGGAAAAGAGCCCAAGTTTCTAAAAATGATAGAAAGACTTTGATTTTTAGAAAGTCTCTACATTGTCATAAAATTAAAGTTATATTGACATAGAATTAGTATGATGATTCAAGCTAAGAATGTAATACCCGAGATTTTTAAATTCAAATGTTTGAGGAAAAAGGATATTTCAAAGGATTATGAATGTCTTGAGATAAAAGTTCAGTTTCATAGATAGTGGCAAAATCATAATTATTAAGCCCGAGTAAAAGTGCAATTTCTAAAAAAGCTCGAGAGCACAAGTGTAATTTACTAAAATACTAGGGTATTAGTGTAATGAATCCTTTCTCCAGGGGCATAAAGAAAATTTTAGGATAGCTCGGGGACTAAGTTGCAAGGGGCCTAAGTGCAATTATCGAAAAGTTCAGGGTGAGAATGCAATATTAGAAAGTAAAATGGGCAAATGTGGGATTTAAATATTTCGAATGTGAGCCCACATTCCAATATGGTTATCGTTTTTAAATCTTATTAAATCTAGCTTTGGGTTTCAAATAGATTTCAAATTTAGTTTGGGACTTCAAATTTTATTAAATCTAGCTTTGGATTCAAAAATTCATTCCAATATGCCTTTGAAAGGTTTGGATTTCAAATCACATTTAAATCTACCTTGTGGACTCCAAATAACATTTCGATATAATCTTTAATATTTGGCCCAAATCTAATTTAGTCCAAAACCAATTTGTAATCCAAAGTTAAATTAAAATGTTATTTGGAGTCCACAAGGTAGATTTAAATGTGGTTTGAAATCCAAACCTTTCAAAGGCATATTGGAATGAATTTTGGAATCCAAAGCTAGATTTAATAAAATTTGAAGTTCAAAACTAAATTTGAAATCCATTTGAAATCCAAAGCTAGATTTAATAAGATTTGAAATCCATAACCATATTGGAATGTGGGCTCACATTCGAAATATTTAAATCCCACATTTGCCCCTTTTACTTTCAAATATTGCATTTTCGCCCTAAACTTTTCGATAATTGCACTTAGGCCCCTTGCAACTTAGTCCCCGCGCTATCCTAAAATTTCTTTTATGCCCCTGGAGAAAGAATTCATTACACTAATACCCTAGTATTTTAGTAAATTACACTTGTGCTCTCGAGCTTTTTTCAAAATTGCACTTTTACTCGGGCTTAATAATTATGATTTTGCCACTATCTCTGAAACTGAACTTTTATCTCAAGACATTCATAATCCTTTGAAATATCCTTTTTCCTCAAACATTTGAATTTAAAAATCTCGAGTATTACATTCTTAGCTAGAATCATCATACTAATTCTATGTCAATATAACTTTAATTTTATGACAATCTAGAGACTTTCTAAAAATCAAAGTCTTTCTATCATTTTTAGAAACTTGGGCTCTTTTCTATAATTTTCAAAATCATTAGGGTTTTTGTTATCTTCAAAACCTTAGGAGTTAGAGGTGAAAATAATGATTTTTTAAATACTAGGGTTGGGCCCTTTAGGTCAAGGCCTTTTTTGTTATTAAGTTAAGGGTTAAAGCTTCAAAAGACCCCTGTTCATGCTATTAGCCTATGATTACCAAAGAACCACTGAAAGGTGTTAAAGACTTTCATTGTTTCTAGAACTAGAGAACTAAAGCTCTGACTACTTCAATTTGTAGAAGAAGCAGAAGAGAAGGAAATCTCACCTCAGAGCTTTTCTTATCAGTTGTGAGCAGGTATGTCATACTCCTTTCCTTATCTCAATTCTTATTTCACTGGACTAGAATTAGCCTTGAACTCTTTTTCTTCACGATCCCTTCCTTTGGTGCTCATTACTTACGAATCTTTCTGTAAATTGGTAATAGAACTTAGAATACCCTAAAAATTACTTTCCCCTAAAGTTCCCTGGCCTCACCTTCTTTAACCCCTTAATTTAGGAACCTCATCAATGAATAGCCATGAGTAGGATTTGGCATCTTTGTGAAAATTAAGAAATTGATTTTGAAGATTATACAAAACATTAGACACGTTTCTTAAAATTTATCTATTTCTTTGTTTATTTCTTGATTGTTAAAATGAAAATTGTTAAACTCTTCGATTTTGAGGTTGTAATTTTTATTTGCTGAAGTGAACCATTTTTGGGAATATTAAAAATTATCTTTTTCTTCATTTGTCAAGAAATCATAGTGCTTTAAGAAAAATTTTCCAAAAATAGTTCCCCATATTAATTTTAAAATAGTGTATCCTTAGTATATTCGATGTAGAAGCCAAAAAGTTATCATTGAATTGTAACTTGAGAATAATATTTTCATTGAACATGAAGAAATTAGAAGACTAGCTTAACATTGAAAATTAATCTATGGACTCTTATTGATTCTGGAAGGAATGGGGTGGTTTGTTGTGAAATTCTCTTCAAAAGTTTATAGTTATTAGAGTTTGAAGGATTACCAAATGCTATTTCCAAATATGATTTTATTGATTGTAATTCTAAAACTAATAAAATTTCACTAAAACAAGGAATGGAACGATAAGGTAGTAGGATACTTTGATTTTATGAAGACTTAAAATTTTCTTGTTGTTTATTGAAACTTCTTCAATCTTTGTCTTGGTTTATTTTTTTAAGTTACCATGTGAAATTGAAGTTTTTGTAGAGCTTCTTTTCACATTATGGTTGTTACGGAAAATCTCAACAAAATAAATGGGTTAGTGCAATAACATCGAACTAGATATAATCGAACGTAAAGAACAATACACACAGTACTGATAACAGCAACAAGAAGATGAACACGAAGTAAAAACTCCCTGTTTAAATAACGTTCAAGGCTCAGATCTGAAGAGTCCATTCACCACTTTGGTAATGCCAATGAATAAGAACCAAAAGCCACAACGAAACCCTCAAACCGAAAGCCCAAAAAACCCCAACACCTCTCGGTCGAACTCAATCGAAGCCCTCTCTCACCCAAATGATCAAAGCCACACACAGTAGGTTACCACATAAGGGAGATCAATCACAAAGACAAAGGGTAGAAAGCACAAAGCAAAGAGAAAAGCTTACCCAAAGAAGAGACCTCAATCTCGAATTTGTAGAGGTTTCAATCGACATCGAAGGACCACCTTTTGCACACAAGGAAGGAGGGATCAACCATAGAAGGCGAAAAGATCTCATCACAATCGGATACACAAGATAAGAGAGAGGGAGCAAACGACCACGAAAGGAAACGAGAGAGAGAAGCTAGGGTTCAGCCGAGGGAAAGAAACACCAAGGGGAATGGGCTTCACAAAAGAGGCTTTTTATATGTGGGCTTAGGGCTTAGGAGACAAGAAGGGCTTTTGGGCTCGGAATAGTGGGCTTCTCCCACTTGAACAAATGGGCTGAGGCCTATTTCTTCTCTAACGTGGGAATAAAACTTATGGCCTGGCTTCTAAAATGGGCTACCTAAAAGTGGTGACGGACTTGGGTTCTTCAATCCCAGGTCGAAGCCTATGAAGATAAAATCCACCCAAATAATCGCCATTGCCTTGGGGCTCATTAGGAAACACAAAAACCCACAATGGTATTTAAATAATTTTATCTTTGTAAAGGCTTCATATATCTAGCTAATATCTACCTTTAGGACTTTTTTCTTTTTTTGGCTTGGACACTCTAGAACATTTCCAATAGTTAAAACTATACAACATTTCTATTGGGCATGAAAAACTCAATGAAATATGCTTCAACTTTCATAAAAGACTCCTTCAATCTACACACCTAAATTTTTTATATGTTAAATCCTTAATGTTTCATTAAACACAAATGCAGGTTGCTACCAGAAGGGTTCTTCTTCTTGATAGGGATGTTTCATCTTTGTACTTCATCTAAGATGTATTTCAATTTTCCACTAGGTTAAGTGTTATTCTCAATTACAACTTTTCAATCAACAATCAAGCTTAAAACATGTTTTCTCCAACAAGTTATCCAAACTTAAAGCTTTTATCATTAAACATCATTTAGTGTGTTTATATGTAAGATGGACCTTACAAGTCCAAAGAATGCCATGTTCACAGTTTCTTTTCCTTTATTTTGTATTTTTAGGAATCCATAAGAAATGAGAGCACCCTCTTTGTAAAAGAAAAAAAAAAAAAAAAAACCTTCATAGAGAATGAAAACCTATCATATCCCCCACTCACTAGCTAAGCCTCACACATCACATTTTCTATAACTTGCAACACTCTAGTATCATATGTTTTGGGTTATGAATTACATATAGGGAAAAAGAAATCACCTATATTGAGAATGCCTTTGTTAAGAAGTGAAGCTTTTGTATTAATTTGACATGGGATAGAACAAGCCAAGAAAAAGATTTTAAACTTTTGTAGGGATGAGACCTAACTAGATAATAGTCTTTGGGTTTATAGACGATTTGATATTTTAAGACTCATTAGGATAAAATGCCAAAACATATTATCATTTTTAGATAAATTTTGACAAGGCTATGTTTTTTTCCTTCAAGCGACCGTTTCAAATAAATAGATTCCTTTTCCATTTGAACTTCTAAATCCACTTTAAACAATCTCATACACTATACTAATATGTCTCACCATGTTATGTTTTTCCAAAGGCAATGAAAATAACTTACTTTGATAGAACTTCGGTCCATCTAGACGTGCAGTTATAATTTCATAATTTTCATCATTTTATAGATAATTTAAATCTAATTTCATCACTAATAATTTTATTTACCATGCTACTAGCCTACTAGACATTCATAATGTCCCTCCATATTGTTGACAAGCTAGCCTTTAGAGATTCAATACTCCAATAATTAAAAGGAATGAAATATTTGTCATAAATTGTTTTCCTTCATTGGGTAGATTTTTTATATTCAAAATTGCATAACATCATGAATAATAGGACTATATTCTTTTTCAATATAGAACCAACAATTAAATGACCCTTCTTTTACCTCTTCCATTGCACAATAGAAAATAAGCTAGTTTTATTACATTTACAGTTCGACATACATGTTTTTCACCATTTTAAAAACTTTGAATATGGAGAACTAGTATTTGGGTAAGTTAGCAAGGGTGGACTTGGAAATGCTGATCTATCACATGTCTAATAGAGATGAACTTCCCTTCCAAGTCACTAGCTTACTATTGAGGATTGAAAAGGATTTCAGTCACTTCAAAACAAAATATTGGAAAACTAACCTATTTACATATTTAATTAATTCAAATGGTTGTAATTGGTACTTATTTAACAAGAACTTCAATCAAAAAAATTATTTTTTTATGTCAATCAGTTCCCTTAATCCATCTTCCAAGAACTGTATAGATTTCCATTTGTAATGAATGATCGATGTTATTGTTACCTCTTTGGTGAGTTTTGAAGCTTACGCTATTTTTTTGTTAGTGTCCTATAACACTTTTGCATCCAAATTGATACAAGTGGAATTCTAAACCTTCATATAAAGGACACAGGCAAAAATTATAGATAGAACAAACTATGGAATTAGATTATGATGTTGTTGAGAAATCACAATTATAATAAAGCATTAAAGGATGAAACCTTCATATAATTGCATTTAACAAAGTATCAAACTTCACTTTTATAGTAATATCCTAATGGTTATTTCCACCTTCTTGTAATCATGGAGTTCCAAGAAGGTATTATCAATGTTCACAAGCAACAACTAAAATTAATGAGAAAGAAGATAGTGCAAAGTTAGTAGCTAAAGTATGAAAGGTAGTCCATTCTACAAGAATAGTTAGTAATGTAAGATATTTTACTAGAAATAGTTCCATAATAGTTGGGACTTTTATGATTGGAGTAAACAATAATTCTCAAATCTTTCCATAATGTATTTGAAATGCAATCATAAGTGAAAATGCCAAACAAGAAAACAATGTTTTGTGGTTGTAAATGATCTTATTTTGACTACACTAGTTGATGGATATGTTTTCATTTTTATTGTAGATTATATACCTTGTAACTAGTTTGGCGAATAGATACTTCTATTTGCACAAGAATGATGAGTGGAAATAGAAAAAGGTCAAAACATGGGAAATCTATTCTAAGCAATGAATTAGAACCATGGTGGCAACCATCACAATTTTCTTATCATATTAATCCACAATGGTATATTACCGAATCAAAGAAAGGGGATAGCAAATGATCGTTTGGCATCAAACAAAGTTCGCAATGTGAAGGAAGCCATTTCACAATGATGTCTCCTGGTATGTATAGTTGGCGGTAGGAAAACGGACTTTATTCAGTTGGAAGTGGTTGGAATGGATTAGTAATGGGTGATTCACAACATCAAGCCACCAAGTTGGACCAGACTCCAAATTATGGTAATTTCCTATATCTCTTAGCTTATTTAGTGTATCATTTAATATTTTAAATATGTTGAAACTTAATCATGGATGTGTTTAATGAATTACAAAACTAATGGAATTTGTGTAATCTATTGGTTCAAATTTGCAGGGCAAGCTGATCCTTATGTTATGACATTTTCTAACCAAAGTTTAGTTATTGGATTCAACAAACAATATGATTGCCAAAATGACATTATTGGGCCTACTTTGCTCAATATTAACAACCCACCTCATGTTGCCAAATCAAGTTGAAAAGAATAAGCATTTTCATGATCCTTTGGAAGATACAAACCAAGGTGGAGAAATTCAATGACATGAAGAACATCAAGGCATTCAAATTTTTACTTGTGGATTATATTAAGGATATCTTGAAGCCATCATGGAAAGAAGGTAAAATTAGTAAAGAGAGTCATAAAGCCATAGTGAGGAAAGCAGCTGATAAAGTGATTTATAGTATGCTAAAAGAACGCATACCTCAATCATGAAAGAGTATTGACATTTATCTCTCAGCCTCAAAATCGAAAATCAAAAAACTTGTAGAGGTTAGTACTTGTACCTTTTAACTTTAGTTGCTCAGTTTTCTAACAAGTATTTAAATACTAATATCTCTTTCTGGCTGGTTTATTTAAATGTCTTATGTACTATAGAAAAATATCAAGTAATAGGCCTAGGAAACCTTTGTAGTGTAGTATGTTGAGGTTTCTTTCACGTATATTTTCGTATTTTGCTAGATTAGCTATTATTATAGTAGGGAATTTTGGTATGAGGGAAAAGAATTGATTTATTTCAAGGAAAGACTAGCCTTAATGACAACAAACATTAAGTTCTATGAGTAGAGTGCTATACTATTCTTGTGCCTTTAAAGGTACATGGGTAAATTAACCATGCACCATCTAGATGTTAGCTATTTGATTTAGACACCCCATCAGACTTTAAAATTACTCAATTAGTTCCCAAAACATTCCAAAATTAGCCATAACACCTCTTTAATTACTAACAATGTTAAGTAAATTGCTTATACAACCCTTGAACTTTGGATCTTAGGTTTGGACACAACATAAACTTTTATTTTTAGCTAAATCATTCTTGGCCTTTTTAGGAAAGGTTAGGGACTGATTTTGCCTAAAATAACAGTTCAAATGGGTGTTTCAGCCAAAAACCTAAAGTTCAAGGGGGTGTATGTCACGGCCCACCTCCCGGAGTACCCGCTAGTATAGGCAATCCGTGAGATGGTCGTTAAGAAATGGAAACAGAGCATCCCAATAGTACTTTCATGACATTTTATAATAAAATAAAATGAAAATATAACACATGTTCCTTCATATAACAACATCTGATATGATAAAAATCTTGTGCTTATCTGCCCATACATTACAAAATCAAAGTGGCTTGTGTTAAGATTACGTCAACTATCTATTTCCCCATGCCATGCTCAAAAGAAGATAGAACACTCCCCAAGATCCTTTGTCTGTGGAGACTCTATACACACTACGCGTCCTCAAAAAATCAAGTATGGCTAGAATCACTGCCTACAACAGCCCTGCCCTTATCTAGATTGACATGGAATAAGCAAAGTGAGCCACAAGGCCAAAAAGTGTATAATATGAATGAAATCCAGTATCAAAAACTAGGCAAAGCTAGAAGAACAATACATGAAATAAATTAAATTCACTTCAGCAGATATATAACTTCCTAGCCATATCCAACCTTATCATGTTGTTTTTATTTTTTTCCCGCTTTATTCATTCATATTTGCCACATGCATTTTTATTCCTTTCTTCACTTTATTCGTTCATATTTGCCACATGCATTTATGTACTTACACATGCATATATATAAAAGTGTCATAATCATATTGTGGTCCATTGCCTACCTTTGTAAGTATTATGCAAACATAAATATTTTATCCATACAATGGTCGTGCATGCCACATGCGTTAATATATGCATCATATGCTAAAAGTCATGTGTTCCACGTGCATTAATATATATATATATATATATAACATGTGCCCAAAATAAAGTAATTTCATCATCACATCGTGGACCATTATCCACCCTCATCTTGACTTCAATTCAGGTGAGTCTGTATAGCCGCAGTGGGACTCTAACCAACTGTATTATGCATTATGGTGACAAGTGCTGGGGGACTCTAACCCACAGTCTTACACATTAAGTAACAAATGCTACGAGACTATAACCCACAGTCTTACACATCACGGTGACAGATGCTGGGACTCTAACCCACAGTCTTATACTTTTCCCTTTGTAGGGTATCCCTTTTCCTCCCCTCTACGCAAAATGGTAAATGCGCCAATGTATATACAAGTATATCATGTATGCGCAACACGTATGTAATCACATTATGCCACATATAAACATGTTTCCTTATTTCATAGTTTCATCATTTACTTCACAAATGCACTATTCATGGGTATATGATCAAGTTCCAAAATCAATTCCATTACCATTTTAATCATTTTGTCACTTCTCTTATAATTGTGTACTATTTGTGGGCACATACTCGATAATTCATTCTCTTACAATAGCACATCACATTACAACAGGACTTTTTTGATTCATTTTACAACCAAAATATGTCAAATTATATATCAAATTAAATCCCTCATTTTCTAGTTTACAACGCAAAAAGCGAATCTCAATTCCGATATCGGGGCTAAAAGAGTACAAGGTGTGCAGTGTAGTCCACCGCGAGAGTTGACTTTTGACATATGGAAAGTCGACTTTTGAATGAGAGTCGATTCTTAACATATTGGGAGTCGACTTTTGAAGGAGAGTCAACTTTTAACATACTAGGAGTGGACTCTTACAAGCAGAAACAAAACAGATTCGGCAGAACGAAACCCTAACCCAAATTTTCAATTTCTAGCTCATTTGAGGTTGATTTTGTCTCAAAACTAGTGCCAATTCTTAGGAAATATGGGGTAGATCAATACCCCAATGAAACCACAAGCTTAAACACTCAAAATTCGAGAAAAAACAAAAGATTTACATACAACTAGATTTTATGTAAGAACCCAATTTTTTTGCAAAAACATATCGAATCTCTAAAACAACCCTCAAATTTACCATTTGCAAGGGTCCCTAAAACCCCAAATGACTCATTTTCATCAACCCCATGAAAAAGAGAGGAATTTTTACATAAATAACAAAGAAAGAAGGAACTTGCCTTAATCGAAATTTAAAGCCGCCAAAGCCACTATCCTCACCTCCAACCCTCAAGATCAAGCATAGAAGAAAGAAGATCAAAGAAGAAGTAAAAAGTGAAGAGGTGGCGGTGGAAAGAGAAGGAAGAAGAAGAACAAAAGAGGAAGAAGAAGGAGAAGCTCTCGTAGCTTCTCTTTCTCTCCATATATATATATATATACACATATGTTTTTTTCTTCTTTTCTCTTTTCCCATTTCCACATTTACCCCACATGTTTTTATAAATCAATAAAACCCCCACATGTCCTTCCTATAACCCTTTTAAATAATTATATATATAATTCATTTCTTTCTTTATTTTCCTTTAAAATACAACATAATCCACGCATACGCATATTTTTTCCATTTCCTTTACTTCTATTTCCTTTGCCTCTTCATTAGCTTCGATTTTCCATATCTAACACCTCATTTATTTTTGCTTTCCAACATAAATGAAAATTTACCTACTTTGACCTCTTAGCATTGTTTTAAAAATCGAACTGAACCAGCCGGTCGGACCTGTTTAACCGGGAACCGGTGGCCTATCTGGTCCGGTTTGACTCAAAAAGTTAAACCTCCTTTAACCCGGTCAAAATCCGGCTGAACCGAAAATCGGTTTGACCCCGATTTTTTTCATTCTCTCACTTATTTTTAGAATTTTAATTATTAATTAATTCTTTAATAACATATATAACAATTATATATAAAATATTAGTTGTATATTAATTAATAATAGCATTTCTCATAATAATATATAGACTATTAGTATTTTAAATATATATTAATATATATTTAATATATATATTATTTAATTATAAAATATATATATGACATCATCCGGTCAAACCACTTCAGTCTAACCGATCGGACCAACTGACCCGTGACCCAATTAATAGGTTGGTTCGCTCTCCGGTCCGATTTTTAAAACATTGCCTCTTAGACATACACATATTGTTCCCTTAATACACAAATATCCAATAAGTAGATCATTTCAAACACAAAGATAAATTTCTATTATTTTCCCCAAAATAGGTCGTTACATTCTCCCCCCCCCCCTTAACAGAATTTCGTCGTCGAAATTCGCATATAACCAAACAAACATCGAAGGGGTAGACACTCTTTAATTCCCAATCCCAACTCTTAAATAACCCCTCTCAAATCATAATCATTTGGTTCTCATACCAAGGTAACTGACTCCCTATCTCTTCCACATTAATCACTATACCACGTCTTTACCTGGATTATAGCCAAACATATGCCTGGCACAAATAAGCACTTAATCCTACATGAGATTCCCTACTATTCTAACGTAGTTCCCCTTTAATCATGAATTTTCTTTTACTTTTCCTTTTCATTTGTCCATTCAATAGCGTCAAATCCTTTAATCTTTCGGTGTTCCCACTTTTGGACATACACTAAATTTCCATTCAATTCTAACTCCCTAACATGTCATATGTTATTTCCTGTTACTTAGTTTAATAGATGTCAAGTCTAACAAAAAAAAAAAAAAAAAAACAATCAACCGACAGAAGGAGAACAAATGACCGTTCAAAACTAACTAACAGCTCCCTTATCAATGGTCAATTTCCTGCTATGCCTTCCAACTGCTTCCATTTCTTACCAATTACTTATGCGCATACTCACAAGACACCCTAGCCCACTTTTAGATCCCCACTCTATTCCACTGAGGTGGTCTACATATGTATCATCACTAAAGCCAATACTTATCTTAGCCAATTGCAGTTGGATTACTTAATCCCTATGATCCATTTTCGTCACTAGTAGCACAATCCAATCGAAAGACTTAATCAAATACTCACCATCATCATATGAAATATCATTTTCCATTCTAGGAATATTGCTTTTCCTTACCTCATTTCAATATCTTGGGCACACTTAAATTAATTCTAGAAAATATCTTAATTCTTTGCATCCGGCCACCACAATGGCCTTTTATTTCAAGTACTAGAGTTCAAACTCATTTCATCAATACCGAGGCATTCCAAGACAACTTGTTTTAGATTCACTCATATCCAATGAACTTCAAATGTACACCCAGAACTTCCATTTCTCAATTCTTTTCATCTTTTTAGTCTTTGTATTTCCCCAATCCTTCTTTTTCCCTCGGAGGAGTCTATACACCCCTGATTCCCATGGATACTAGGCCAACCCGCTCATATTGGCATAATATTGTATTTGCAACACATAAAGAGATTCAACGAAATTTGTTCCCATTTATGACTAACATTTCCATATTCAGCCACCTAAAATTATATTCACAACCCGTGGGTAAAATTTACCCTTTTTGGAATAAACATTACCATGTCACACTATAATTATGGCACCCCATATACTCGCACCATGGCATGTCACATTCAAGGCCTATTTAGTAACACACATCATTATGCCCCCCATGCCATGTTATACAAGATTATGCCCCCACGTTTCTCAATTTAACACTTTTACAACATGTACACATGGTTAAATATTACACACTACCCATAAGGCTCACATATAAACAATTTTGAGTCACGACATATTATGTTTGCAACAACATGAGGGGATTTTAATTGCATTTTCCCATTTTAGTTATACATGACCTCACATTAGGTCACACACCACCATGTATGCCCACATCATGCATATGCTCCCATGTTAGGATCACAATATGTCGTGTACCATTATACTCGTTCACTTTAATGTTACATCTCATATTAAACGCCCCACACTATTGTTTAGGTTATGTACAACACATGCTCATGCTCAATGAAATACCAATAGCCCGTAGGCTCACATACCACCAACATGCTCAAAACACATACATACACCCTCTCAGGGTTCATAACAAAATGTTTGGCACCAGTGTAATACAGGCCTACCCATGTGCCAAGCTGATACCTGTAGTAATCCGATAGTGATTCCCTAACACATGACCCATCTGTAATTCATTTGTTCGTATCCCCTTCTTGTGGCATGGCAACACATGCCTACCTTTCCTGGATGTCACCGGTATAGCAGTAGCAGTGCCCTTGCTTAGAGGCCGAAGAGGTAAATAATCATATTATATATAAGTAAACTCACGTGATAAACATATATGTAATGTTATACATGAATTCACACTACTCACAACACCAAGTATATGCAAATGTCCCAACATATTCATATGCCATTCACATCTCATACCCATATTGTAACATTGAATCACAACAATATTGACAATTGATACAAGTTTAACATGTATTCATATATTCATATGACCACTCACATGTTTATAGGGGGTGTGGCCCATGATATGCCCATCATTGCATTTGCACCCCTTAGGGATGGCAATCAATATTGGAATTATTGAATGGGCCCTACAACTCTTTGGAATGAAGATTGGGAGCCAATATAGAACCCCTAGTTCCTTTTTCATTAAATACCCTATACTGTAACAACTCATAACCACTTTATTGACTTAGGAAAAATAGATACATATACCACACGTATACTATTTATGGCTTTTAAGTATCACCTAACTTTTCTTGTGTCCACAGGAGTACATCCTCATTATATACCACTCTTCCTAATCACCTTTTACCACCGAACATGATCTCACTCATCAAATACTTCCAACTTTTGCACCCCAATTCGTTGCTCCTAACTATTTCATACCTCCCTAGTACTATCACGGAAACTCACCACAAACAACAATTCAATAAAATCTTGGGAATAAAGACATCACATAACATAGGGTGCAGTAAGGAAATATACCAAATCTATACCAGAAAACACAGTCACCCAAGCAATGCTATACTATGAAGTCATACCTTGAGTGGGGTCATTCCTTCCTTCTAGGATCAATTGCCAACACGTAAGGTCTATCATAATGGTGGGACACTGCATCTAGGGTAACATTAGTGGTGTGATTGCCTCCTGGACCTTAAATACTACCAGCCCCCTTGATCAGATCCCTAGCCATATTCCTCAAACATCTATCTTCCCCTCAGGATAGTTGTGGATAACTCCTGGCTTTATGGCCCTCTGACGACATATATAACAAATCACCTACCATGTAGGTGTTAAGTCAAAACATCGAGGGCAATTCCTCCAAACATGATAGGCTTGGCCACATCGGTAGTAAATTCCTTTACTAAACGGACAGGGTCCCCCGTGCGGCTTACCATAGAAGTACATGTTGGAGTTCCTACTAGGCCCGCCACAACCCCACCAGATTGCCCCCCTTTTTTTTCCTTGTTACTAATATTTCAACCTTGGAAGGCACTTGTCCTTTCTTGCGCTGCTCCCTGAAGCATAAGACTTGTAGTCTGTCCTTCATCATTTCTGTTCATACCTAATTAATTGCCACCTCCTATCGTGGCTGGGTTTGAACGCTTTGGTTAGCCACAAGTTCATCCTCAGCTCTTTTCATACCCACTAAAGCCCTTCTTATCTCATTCACCTCCTAGCATAAATCCCTAGGTGACTCACTCGGAGTAATTGGTGCAAGCGGGGGAACATCCTGACCATGACCCCTACGTGGCAGTCTGCTTCTTCCCCTTTGGGTATTCATGTCCTTCAAAATCCATTCCTTAATTAAATTCACGCTAAACAACTTGATATAATCTTACCTCTAACCGACTCTCCTATGTGTACAGAGTCCACTCATACTCATACCCTTAAGCTCTACTCTGATACCAAAACTATCACGGCCGGCCTCCCAGAGTACCCGTTAGCATACGCAATCCATGAGAAGGTTCTCAAGAAATGGAAACAAAGCATCCCAATAGTACTTCCAGGACATTTCACAATAAAATACAATGAAAATAACAACATCTGATATGATAAAAATCTTAGGCTTATCCGCCCATACATTACAAAATCAAAGTGGCTTGTATTAAGATTACATCAACTATCTATTTCCCCATGCCATGCTCAAAAGAAGATAGAACACTCCCCAAGATCCTTTGTTTGTGGAGACTCTGTACACACTACGCGTCCTCAAAAAATCAAGTATGGCTAGACTTACTGTAACGACTCGTTAGAGGGCCTAGTATTTATTCAGAATTAGTTAATTAATTATTGAAGTAATTAATTAAGAGAATTTTCCATTTAATTTGCAATGTGGCAATTTAGAATTTTTTTTAATTGAGAGATCAACATTTAATTAGCATTTAATTCTTTATTTAGTGCTGAAATTAAATGCAAGGACTTGAGGGTCATTTAAGAAGTTGTTATTTATTTAATTAGTTAATAAGAGTTATTATGAGATTAGGAGTCCAGGTGCGAGAAGGCTTGGGCTTAGAAGTCTCCAAGTTATAATGGGAATGTGAGATGGACTTAGGGCTGTCTATATATATATATTTGACCATAGCCATATGTTCTTCACACTGCAAGAACAAAGAGTCAAGAAGCCGTCAGTGAGCTCAAGGATTTGCATAGAAGGCTCTCGGGAGATCATTCAAGGGTTCGATCAGAGAGTCTAAGGCAAGTATCTTATCTGTAATTCCTTTCATTACAGATTCAAGTTAGTTTGCTCTCAGTTTATTCCAACGCTTCATTGAGTTCTCAGATTTATATCAGTTCCAGTATATATATATATATATGCGTAGAGCAGTGAGTGCATGAGGAAGTATGTGGGATTCTTTATAGTGAATCTTATAAATATGATCTTCAAATCATATTAGCAGTGATCTCAGAATACCAAGACTCTTGTGTTGGGTTTCCAGTTTAATCAGTCAGAATGTTCATGCATATATATATATTCTCATGCGATATATTATTACCCAGTGAGTTATGTTAAGCTATGCATAATCCTTTACAGCGTTTTCTTTCATAAGTGATTGATTTAATGCATTTTGATATTATTTTATATCAATTGGGATTGTTCTCCCAAGATTTCTTTTGGAATGGTGTAGTGATGCTAAGTTTTGATTCAAGAGATGGTCTCTGTTATCGTAAGCTTCGTTTTGTATAAGTTTCCAGTCATTCGAATGAGCCTCCTTGTCATTCGAATGAGTTCAGTGGTATCCGAATGGGTTTTCAGTGTTATCGTAAGTTTTTCCCTTATAATGTATCAGTCATTCGAATGAGTCATGTGTTATCGTATCATTCGTATGTATTTTTGAGGTTTTGAGACTGTCATTCGAATGAGTTTTCTTGTCATTCGAATGAGCCCTTGAAAATTTGAATAAGTTGTTGCGTTGTATAGTCTAGCATTCGAATGAGTCTCTCTGTCATTCGAATGACTCGTGAGTACCCAATAAATTCATTCGAATGAGGGTACTGTTGGTGTTTTTATCAGTTTAGGTTCATTCGAATGAGCCCTTGAAAATTTGAATAAGTTGTTGCGTTGTATAGTCTAGCATTCGAATGAGTCTCTCTGTCATTCGAATGACTCGTGAGTACCCAATAAATTCATTCGAATGAGGGTATAGTTGGTGTTTTTATCAGTTTAGGTTTATTTTATATTCCAGTTTAGAGATTTTCCCCCTTAGATGTAGTTTATGGTTTTCAATTGATGTTGACTCAAAATTTTATTTCAGTTGATTGAGATGTTCAGTTGGTATCAGATTTCAGTTTGTTAGTTAGTTTATTTTATTTTTCCCGTAGCACCTCTTCTCGGGCAATTCTAGGAGAGGGGGTGTTACACTTACCACCTGCAACAGCCTTGCCCTTATCTAGATTGACATGGAATAAGCAAAGTGAGCCACAAGGCCCAAAAAGTGTATAATATAAATGAAATCAAGTATTAGAAACTAGGCAAAGCTGGAAGAACAATACACGAAACAATTTAAATTCACTTCAGCAGATATGTAACTTCCTAGCCATGTCTAACCTTGTCATGTTGTTTTTATTTTTTTCCCGCTTTATTCATTCATATTTGCCACATGCATTTTTATTCCTTTCTCCACTTTATTCGTTCATATTTGCCACATGCATTTATGTACTTACACATGCATATATATAAAAGTGTCATAATCATATTGTGGTCCATTTCCTACCTTTGCAAGTATTATGGAAACATAAATATTTTAGCCATACAATGGTCGTGCATGCCACATGCGTTAATATATGCGTTATATGCTAAAAGTCATGTGTGCCACGTGCATTAATATATATATATATATAGCATGTGCCCAAAATAAAGTAATTTCATTATCACATCATGGACCATTATCCACCCTCATCCTGCTTCAATTCAGGTGAGTCTGTATAGCCGCAGTGGGACTCTAACCCACAGTCTTACACATTAAGTAACAAATGTTACGGGACCCTAACCCACAGTCTTACACATCACGATGATAGATGCTGGGACTCTAACCCACAATCTTATACTTTCTGCTTCGTAGGGTATCCTTTTTCTTTGCCTTCTCGCAAAATGGTAAATGCGCCAATGTACATACAAGTATATCATGCATGCGCAACACATATGTAATCACATTATTCCACATATAAACATGTTTTCTTATTTCATAGTTTCATCATTTACTTCACAAATGCACTATTCATGGGCATATGATCAAGTTCCAAAATCAATTCCATTACCATTTTAATCATTTCGTCACTTCTCTTACAATTGTGTACTATTTGTGGGCACATACTCGATAATTCATTCTCTTAGCATAGCATATCACATTACAACAAGACTTTTGTGATTCATTTTACAACCAAAATATGTCAAATTATATATCAAATTAAATCCCTCATTTTCTAGTTTACAATGCAAAAAGAAAATCTCAATTTCGATATCGAGGCTAAAAGTTATGGCTAAAAGAGTACAAGGTGTGCAATGCAGTCCACCGTGAGAGTTGACTTTTGACATATGGAGAGTCGACTTTTGAAGGAAAGTCTACTCTTAACATATTGGGAGTCGACTTTTGAAGGAGAGTCAACTTTTAACATACTGGGAGTCGACTCTTACAAGCAGAAACATAACAGATTCTGCAGAATGAAACCCTAACTCAAATTTTCAATTTCCACCTCATTTAAGGTTGATTTTGGCTCAAAACTAGTGCCAATCCTTAGGAAATATGGGGTAGATCAATAACCCAATGAAACCACAAGCTTAAACACTCAAAATTCGATAACAAACAAAAGATTTACATACAACCAGATTTTATGTAAAAACCCAAACTTTTTGCAAAAACATATCGAATCTCCAAAACAACCCCCAAACTTACCATTTGCAATGGTCCCCAAAACCCCAAATGACTCATTTTCATCAACCCCACGAAAAAGAGAGGAATTTTTACATAAATAACAAAGAAAGAAGGAACTTGCCTTAATCGAAATTTAAAGTCGCCAAAGCCACTATCCTCACCTCCAACCCTCAAGATCAAGCACAAAAGAAAGAAGATCAAAGAAGAAGTGAAAAGAGAAGAGGTGACAGTGGAAAGAGAAGGAAGAAGAAGAACAAAAGTGGAAGAAGAAGGAGAAGCTCTCGCAGCTTATCTTTCTCTCCATATATATATATATATATAAATATGTTTTTTTTTCTTTTCTCTTTTCCCATTTACACATTTACCCTTTTATAAATCAATAAAACCCCCACATGTCCTTCCTATAACCCTTTTAAATAATTATATATATAATTCATTTCTTTCTTTATTTTCCTTTAAAATACAACATAACCCACGCATACGCATATTTTTCCATTTCCTTTATTTCTATTTCCTTTGCCTCTTCATTAGCTTCGATTTTCCATATCTAACACCTCATTTATTTTTTCTTTCCAACATAAATCAAAATTTACCTACTTTGACCTCTTAGACATACACATATTGTTCCCTCAATACACAAGTCTCCAATAAGTAGATCATTTCAAACACAAAGATAAATTACTATTATTTTCCCAAAAAATTTGGGTCTTTAGAGCGTATGCCTAATTTACTTAATGTCATTAGTAACAATGGAGGTGTTGTAGCTAATTTTTTTTTGAAGGTTTAGGGACTAGTTGAGTCAATTTTAAAGTTTTAAGGGTGCCTTAAGCAATTAACCAAAGTTTAGAGGGTGTATGGTCAATTTACACAAGGTACATTTACAACATGTAGTTAAGTTCCTTGCCTTGCAAAGTTGCAACCACTTCCCTAATTAATCTTTGACTTGGTAGTAACTTGTAATTAATTCGTCAAATTGGAATTAACCCAATGCCTAAGCAAAAATATTCATTATTTGAAATTACAAATAATATATTATTAAAATCCCTTACAAAAACCCAACAGCCTTGATCCAAACTTCTTACTAATGCAAATTAACTTCATGTGTTGTCAATTCAAGGGATGCTTAGCATTTTCTTATTTGGAACCTTTTTCCCTTTTGACAATCAAGATTTCAAGATTTTACTTAACACAATCCACATAAGCATCCAAAAGTGTTCTAGTTCAATAGTGTTGATTTGAGAACTGAGAACTTTAAATATTATTATTATTTTATTACTTTTCCTTATTTTACATTTTGTACTTTAGTTTGCACACATAACTTTTCTTCAAAGTTGTTTTCCCATTGAAAATGGTTGAATTGTCATAACATTGTTATCATTATTTTAGGTCTCATATTTGTATACAGTGTGATTTGAAATTAATCTCTTTACTTTGATGACATTATTTTTATTCTTATCAATGACACATTGTGGCTTGTGTTAAAAAGCTTAAAATTGTTTTAGTCTAGTCATTAAGGGCTAAGCTTACACTTTTAATTTCTTTTGCAGGAATATGTGGAGATATATCGAAAAGTGACTCTAAAATCTAAATTATTGTGGTTTAACAATTTTAATTTTCCTGAAACAATAGTTGTTGGTTGATCTTGTTATTATGAAGAATTAAGCACAACTTTTCTCATCTGTTACATAGAGAACTATTATTTATTGTAGTAGGCATTTTGTTATTTGTAAGTATAGATTTCATTATTACATATTTGTTTCATAGATGGAAGCCACCCAATTTCTATAAACAAGAATTTCATTAAACAACCAAAAAGCATCTATAGGTTTAGTCTAGGGCATACCTTGATCCCTCACAAAAAAGATCATACAAGAAGATCTAAAAAGCTATTAAAAAAGTATAATCCTCCTAACATTAAGAGGAAAAAATATGTACAACTGTAACGCCTCACTTTTCCAAATACACAATGATGTAAAATATAAGCAACATCACCCCAGGCGTTATGGAAACCCTTGCAACGGAAGCATTTGGATCGAACCTGAAAGCTTACGTAAGCTAAATAAAGGGGTTTTCACTAGATTCTTTTATATGTATAGGAAATGCATACAACTTTCAATAAACCCAAAAGACAACTTACTACTTATAGGTACAACTGT